>NC_057814.1:89760803-89929364 GCF_018294505.1 Triticum aestivum
TCACCTGACCGTAATGAGGAGATCATACTCACTCCACCACTCGCCCCAGAAGGCATACACAGATTCAGCAAGCGTAACGCTCGGGGCATGCAGGAAAATGTGGAAGCTAGAGCTATGAGGATGGCCAATGAGAAAGATGTGGCAGGTAACAAACCAAACCTGTATAAAAATTCTTTTGCAGTTCTTTCTGATAATGATTTGATGATAAGAGCTTCTAAAATGGGGGTTTGTATCCCTGACAATGACTTTACCTACATTGATGTGCTTCGTGAGTTGGAAATAGTCAGAGGGAACCTAGAAGATAAGAATAGTAGAGAGGACGAAAGGCAGGGCGATGATGATGACATTATTGTCACTAATGGGCTGGGGAAGAAAGCTCCTGTCAACCTTGATTGGTTAGAACAGGACGAAACTATAAATGAACAATGCTCTGTTGGCATATCCAATAAGAAAAAGCAACGCAGATCTGCGGTTAAGCTCTCTAGGCCTGTGACTAGGAGCCAGAGGAAGAAGAACCCCATAGGGGATGAATTTTGTGACCCTACATTGCCTCCTGGTAGGGTTACTAGGGCCCAGCATCATAAAAAACGTTATAAATGAAAGGTGTCATATGGAATTGCAGGGGGTAGGCAAGAAGGGAATGGCCACCTGCCTCTCTGATATGATCAGTGACCATTCTCTAGACTTCCTGGGTCTACAAGAGACCATGAAGAAAAAAAATTCTCTTGGTTGTTTGAGGAAAATTGATCCCTTTAGCATTTTTAGTTGGAACTGGATTCCCTCTGTTGGGAAGTCCGGGGGTATCTTATGTGGTATTAGGAATGATAATCTGGATATCGTCTCCTGTGATAAGGGCAAACATATATTACAACTAGTGCTGTACGATAAGAAGAAGAAAACCAATTGGGGTCTATTAATAGTCTATGGATCTGCTCATGAGGAAATGAAGGAAGAATTCCTTATTGAGCTTGCCACAATGTGTGGCTGTATGCAAGTTCCGTATATTGTGGGTGGGGACTTTAATATTCTTAGGCATTCTGGGGAGAAAAACAAAAAGATGTCAAGTCACAAATCATATGATATTTTCAACTCAATTATCAATACCCTGGCGCTTAGAGAAATTCACATTAGTGGTGGCAAGTACACCTGGACTAATAATCAAGCTCATCCCACTCTGGAAAAGCTTGATCGCATCCTGATGTCTGAATCCTGGGAGGATTTGTTTCCTTTGGTCTCTGTCAGGAAGCTGGTTCGTGAAATTTCAGATCACAATCCCTTGTTGCTGAACACGGGTGAGGAGGGGCGTGAGGCTCCGAAACCAAGAGAGTTTCGGTTCGACCTGGCCTGGGTAAAAGCTAATAGATTCCTGCCGTTGGTCCAGAAAATTTGGTCACGCAGGGTTTTTTCTTCCGACCCCATTGATGTTTTAAACATCAAGCTCAAGAGGTTTAAGTCTTATTTTAAAGGGTGGGGCCCGGATAGATTTGGTCATGATAAGAAAAGAAAGGAAGACCTTCGGATGGAGCTGGAAATGTTGGAAGAATTAGAAGAAGAAGCCCCTCTTTCTCCTGAGCTGTACAGTAGAAAGACCGATGTTTGTTTTGAACTTCATGAGTTGCTTGTCAATGAGGAATTTTTTGGTTACAACAATCGCACGAGCGATGGTTGCTCAAAGGGGATTTGAATACTGATTACTTCCATCGTATAGCTAATGGACGTAAACGGAAAAACACGATCCACTCCCTTAAGGTTGGCGACATGGAGATAGAGGGCACCGATAAGATGATTGTGCACGCCACGGAGTTCTATAAAGAACTGTTCGGCCCAGCTCCTGGAAACCAGTTTCACCTAGATCCTGACACATGGGCACCAGAGGAAAAACTTAGTGAGGAGGATAATACTGACCTGTGTAGAGAGTTCTCGGAGGAGGGGGTCAAGGAGGCCCTGTTTGACATGGCCTCCAATAGGGCCCCTGGACCTGATAATATCCCGGTAGAATTCTACCAAGTGTGTTGGGATATTGTCAAAAACGATATCATGGCCTTGTTTTAGACACTTTCATCAAGGGACGTTGGATGTTCAGCGGTTGAACTATGGGATCATCACGCTACTTCCGAAGCTCTCGGGGGCTGACAAAATCCAACAGTTCAGACCCATTTGCTTGCTTAGATGCCCCTATAAGCTTATCACAAAAGTCCTAGATCGCCGAGTCTCGGTGTATGCTGACAAGCTAATTAGTCCTGTTCAAAATGCCTTTGTCAAAGGGAGGAGCATTATGGATGGTGTTCTCTCACTTCATGAAATCCTTAATTACACTCACATGAAAAAGAGGGTTGGCGTGGTGTTGAAACTGGATTTCGAGAAAGCTTATGATAAGGTTAACTGGGATTTCTTATTAGAATGTCATAAACTGCGGGGATTCAATGAAACCTGGTGTGGGTGGATTAACCAGATTCTTCGGAATGGCACGGTTAGCATTAAATTGAATAACTGTGTGGGGCCGTACTTCCAAAGTGCTAAAGGGGTACGGCAAGGCGACCCTCACTCTCCATTCCTGTTTAACTTAGCTGCCGAATGCCTCACGAAAATGATCAAAAATGCCCAACGTAATAAGCTGCTGGTTGGTTTAGCTGCGGATCTGATCCCCGATGGAGTTGCGATTCTCCAATACGCAGATGACACAATTATCTGTCTCGAACATGACATCGACAGAGCAGTCAACCTGAAGTTGCTGTTGTATATGTTTGAAATGATGTCTGGGTTGAAAGTCAACTTTCAAAAAAGTGAGATTTTGACTGTGGGGGGAGATGATGCTGTGATTAAGCAATATGCCGACCTCTTCAATTGTGATATAGGTAGCTTCCCCATCAAATACCTGGGCATGCCCGTTAGTTATACCACCTTGAGAAACTCTGATTGGGAGTTCATTGTCTGCAAATATCTAAAGAGATTTGAAGCTTGGGTGGGCAATGCTGCCTCCATGGGAGGGAGACACACTTTATTAGACTCTGTTGTCACCCAGTTATCGCTGTATCATATGTCTATGTGGTTGATGAACAAGACGTTCATTGAAAAATTGGATAAGCATAGAAGAAGATTCTTCTGGCAAGGGTGTAACAAGAAAAAAAGAAATTACCTTGTGAAATGGAGTAGAATCTGCAGATCTAAAGAGAAGGGCGGTCTAGGGATTAAAGACCTGCGCAAACAGAATATCAGTCTGATGGTAAAATGGTGGTGGAAGCTAGAAACACAAAGTGGGGTGTGGCAAGATATTGTTCATGCTCGCTACTTGCGGAATAGGACAGTAGCTGATGTTGGCCCAAGATTTTCTGACTCTCCTTGTTGGAAAGCCCTGCTGAAAGTCAAGGAAATTTACATGGCTGGTAGGAAGATTAATATTGAATCTGGGAACATTGCTAGGGTGTGGAGTGATCCTATTAACGGACTGCTTCCGTTTCAAGGATCAATACCCTCAGCTATTTGACATTTGCAATATTCCTGAATGTACTGTCAAACAAGTGTTCGCTGTGGAAACTGGTTCCTTTTTCAGACGAAGGCTCACTCCTGCTCTACATGAACAATGGGGTCGTTTTAGATACAGTTAACAAACTCCCTCTTACTGACAAAGAGGATCGAGTGGTTTGGAGCTTGAACCAAAATGGTAAATTTAGCACCAAATCTGTTTATAAGTGGCTTGGAAAACCTCTCAATGGGTGTCATTATAAATGGATTTGGAAGGCCAAAATTCCACTTAAGATCAAAAAAATTATGTGGCAACTTTCTCAAGACGCGGTGCTGACTAGGCAGGTGATGCGCCATAGGAAATGGCCTGGGAACCCTGTGTGTTCATTTTGTAACGAAATAGAGACTTCCCAGCACCTGTTCTTTACCTGCTCAGTTGCTAGAGTGGTGTGGCGATCTACTGGGGTGGCTATTGGCACCGATAAATGTCCTGATAACTATTGGCAATTTTTTTGCTTGGTGCTATTCCTTTCTTCCAGGAGGAGAGAAATTCTATACGGTTGGTCTTGCAGCCGCTTGCTGGGCAATCTGGCTTGCTCGCAATAAGGCTACCTTTGAGAAAAAGCAAATTAAGTCTCCTTTTGAAATCGTGTTCTCCATGTGTTCTTTTCTGTTGTATTGGACAGGGCTGCAGAAGGGTGACGACGCCGACAAGCTACGCTCAGGTGCCGAGATGATCAGGGCCAGCGCGATGCAGCTGATGAGACTTTGCGGGGCTGCCGCCCAGCCGATTGGAGGAGCTTGAAATGAGCTGTGGACTCATGCTCCTTTGGCGCGGGACGAAATGGGCGTGCTGCTGGAGGGCCATCTTCCTTCATAGTAGCTTTTCTTTTTCGCTTGTGATACTTTGGTGTGTTAGCCTGTATCTCTCTCTGGGTTTGCTGGAGCTTGGTGCTCTTGGACTGTATGTGTTACCAGGTTTTCGCCCCACAGCGTTCGGGTCGACGGCGACCGAATGACAGTGGGTTTCCTGGTAATGCTTGAACTCGCCTTACCTCTTTCCCTTTTCCTGACTCTGTATTCGGAACTGGTTGTATTTTCGTTGTTTTTGCAATGGAAAGGGGTAATGCCCGGTTAAAAAAAATAACTTAAAAGGGTGACAAAAGAGCAGGGCATCACATCATATTGCGGCGAGCTCGGCCAGGAAGGCGGCGGCGTGCTCCAGCCTGACGCAGAGCGACTGCACATTGACCCCGTCCTTGCCCTTCCACGGCGGGCACACGATGCACTCCGGCACCACCATCCGGTCCTCGTGCCACATCACCCGCGCCGGCGTCCCGCCGCCGAAGTCGGCCGCGTCCAACCCGATGCGCCGCCAGCTCGACACGGCCAGCCTGTTGTACAAGTCTCCCCCGGCCTCCGCGCCGCCGCCGCCCTCGGCCTCGAGCAGAGTCTCCTTGCCGCGCCTGATGAGCCGCACCACGTCCCTGATGTCGCCGTCGGCCACCTGGGCGCGCGTCGCTTGTACCGACTTCATGATGGTGCAGTTGCCGTAGTAGCCGTCCTGCGCGCCGAAGAGCTCGCGCACGTTGTTGGGGAAGACGAGCGGCGTAGGGGCGTCGGGGTGCTCGACGGCCGCGCGGGTCCGGCACCGCCACAGCACCGCCGCGACGGCTTCGAACACCGTGCAGGTGCACTGGGCTTTGACGCGGCCGATGAGGCTCGACGGGACGGTGATGTCGAGGAAGGCGCCCCGGCCCTCCTTCTCCTTAGGCTTCATCAAGGAGCGCCTCTCCGCCGTGGCTGTGGGCGGGGGGAGATCCCGGACCGCGGCGGCCCACCTGACCGGGACGACGGACGGCCGCGGCATCCCGCGGGCGAGCTCGCCCACGGCCTGAAGGAACTGCCCCATCCCGGTGCCGTCGGCCAGGACATGGTTCCACGTGACCCCGACGATGAAGCCGCCGCAGGAGAACTCCGTGACCTGCATCTGCAGCAGCGGGTCGGCGCGCCGGCAGAAAGGACCAGCGTAGGCGACGGCGAGATCCGCGAGCAGCGCCGGGGTGACCTTTTCCAGATCCAGGGCGCAGCTGGCGGACGCCCCCACGAACGGCACGCCCTCGTCGGTGCACGCGATGCGGTGCTCGGCTCCGGCGAGGCGGCCGGACACAGGGCGGTAGTGGACGAGCGCTCGCGACAGCGCCCGCTTGATGGTCTCGATGGGCTTGTCGATCGGATGATCGAACATGAGGAGCAATGTGACCGCGAAAGGGGGGATGCGCTGGTCGAAAGAGGAGAGCTGGACGTCGCCGGCAGGCGCCCGGGGTTCGGCGGGGGACACGACCACCGGCGAGGACTTGCTCACCATGACGCTCATTGCTATGGATCTGCCAACCGCTGCTACAAGGAGTAACTTTTTTTTTTTTTGAGGGAGCAGGGGGTCAGCTTGAAAAATAAAAAATATTGCTGCGATGGCATAATGCTTGGCTTTTGGCTAGATGACACGTCGGTGTACAATGACATGAATCAACATTGCTGGTGCGGTGTCAGCTTATCAGGTACTCCACATGGTAGATAGAATAATGGCGTGCTGTTAGTCTTGCTAGGTCTCTTTGATTACCAAAAGTTTTTCGCCACGTTTTATATGTAAAGAAAACCCCAATTCTATATACTATAAAAAAGAAACAATAAACATCTGAACCATACAACACCAACCCACAACGCACACATCCAGACAAGATACAAGGGTACAAAAGATCAACAACATCAACCCCAAGCGACCAAAGGATGAACAAAAAGCACCGCTACAAAGATGACAAAGCCCTCAATCGTGAAGTAGCCACTCCGATAACCCAAGTTGACTACCGACACACATGAGCTCCAAGACGATGCCTTCAGAAAGGGTACGACACCGGAGCACCACCATCATTCGATCCAAAGGATCAAGATTTTCAACGGAGCAAACGGAGGACTAGAAGCAACCGTGAAGGCATCTTTGGGAAACGACGACATCCACGGGCATCGCCGCCGTCGGTCTGCTCACCGCCAGACAGGGGATTCTCCCCGGCACACATGCTCCACCTCCGTACAGAGGGCGACAAGTCACGAGAGACCTGTCGTACCACCCGACGACCGCCCGTCGGCCCCGCCGCTACCTCGTTGCCTCTCCTGCCCCCGCCTTTCTTCTGCTCGATGTCGAGCCCGTTAGGCCCCCGTCGCCGTCGCCGAAATCAAGGTGAAACGCCACCGCCGTCACCATTGTTGATTCGTTGGATTGCTTCGTTGCTTCTTCTTTTCCGCACCGCAAGTGTTCGATGAATTGCCTAAGTGAGTTTTTTTATAGTTTCTTTGTGAACCGAGCCGTTTGGATTGAACCTAGCCGTTTGAATAGTAGAGGAAGAGGTTGAGGGAGATGCCCTTGGGACTCTTCGTCATCCGAAGAGGAAGAAGACGACGTTTTAGGCATGATTTTCAATGATGATGTTCGGCGGCCGTTGTTGCATCATATTGCATAACATGATCATTAAAGACGAGAGAGATATGCCTGAGAACTTTTGGTACATCACCAACGGGACTTCCTATATGGCGACCTACGCGGTGCGGAAGAAGCGAGCGCGCACCCCTTGTTTTTTTTTCCTTTTTTTCAGTAATTTGGGATATCAAAAAGTTCTAAAATTTCAGAAAACGTTGCTATTTTTAATAAAACAATCACGATTTTGAAACGTATTCATGATTAGAGAAAAATGGTCAAGAATTAAAAAATTGTTCACAAATTTGTAAAAGATGTCCACACACTCAAAAAATGTTCATGATTTTGAAAAAAATGTTCGTTACTTAAAAAAAGATTTGTGGATTTGAAAAAAATGTTCATGCTTCAATAAAATGCACGCTAATTTTAAAAATGTTCACGAATTTGAAAAAAATGTTCACTAATTCAAAAAATATTCGTGAATTTGAAAAAAAAATGTTCACGATTCAAAAAAAGTTCGCTAATGCAAAAAATATTCACGAATTTGAGAAATGTTCGCTAATTTGAAAAATGTTCGTCAATTTGAAAAAAATGTTCGCGATTCAAGAAAATGTTTGCTAATTCGAAAAACATTCACAAATTTGAAAAGAAATGTTCACGATTCAAGAAAATGTTCACTAATTCGAAAAATGTTCATGAATTTGAAAACAAAAATTATGATTAAAAAAAAGTTCACTAATTAAAAAATTGTTCACAAATTTGGAAACAAATGTACAAGATTTTGAAAGAATTTGAAAATGTTCATTATTTACAAAAAAATTTCATGAATTCAAAAACATGTTCACGACTTAAGAGAATGTTCACAAATTTCTAAAAAATGTTCAAAAATTTAAGAAAATGTTCACAATTTCGAAAAAATGTCATGAGTTATAAAAAGTGTTCACGGTTACAAAAAAATGTTCATGATTTTGAAGAATGTACACGAATTAGAAAAAATAAAACCACGGTTTAGAAAAAATGTTCATCATTCCAAAAATAATAACGACTTAAAAATAAATCACAAATTAATAGATTTTCGGAAATTGGAAAAAAAGAGTAAAAATGAAAACATATAAGAAGGAAAAAACGAAAAGAAAACAGAAAAAAAAAACGAAAAACCCGATTCAGGGAAAGTTCTAGAACCTTCCCAAAACCGGTTGGGGGTGAAACCTTGAAATGGCCGGCCCATGTTAACAGCAGCGAGCGAGAGGGGGGGGGTACGCGCTACGTCGCTCCCTGGCGCGGCACGCGCCGTACAGGTAGGAACCCAGTTATCGGGCTTGGTTAGAACAACTCTAGCAAACCCCGCAAAAGCCGCGAAACCGCAAAATTCCGGCGAGTATGCGGGCTCGGCCCAATTTTCCGGCCAGAACAGAGCCCGCATACTCGGCCCGTAAATTTTTTGCCGCGGCCCGCAAACCGCATGCCCCGACCACTATATCTACGGTTTCGCGGCGCGTTTGCGGGTCGAAACCCTATCCCCCGCCGCCGGCGAGTCACGCAATTCCCCACCCCTTCTCCACATTTCTCGCTGTCGGCGAACCCCTTCCGCCTCCAGCCGCCATGTGGGGCCGCATGTGGAGGTCCGGACGCGGCTCCGGCAGCAGATCCGGCGGCGCAGCGACCCCGAGCGCGAGCGGTGCGTCCGGTCGGACGGCGCGAGGAACCGCGGGGCGAGGAAGTGGGCCAACCGCGGACTCTTGCCGTCGCCGAACTTCCCTGTCCGCGAGACGGACGAGTACACGGCCGTACCCCGTTCTTTGCCGCGTCCTTCTCCTCCGCGATGAGATCTTCCTACGCCAGGAGCTCCTCCTCTTCCGGCGGCGGCCTTCTCCCCGTGAAGAGGGAGTGATCGGAGGAGCCGGAGGACTTCGAGTTCGTCCCCGTCAAGGAGGAGCCCGAGGAGCTTAGCCGCCGCGGAGTCGTCGGGCCGGAGGACTTCGTCGCCGACGTCGACACGGTTGCGGCTGCCATTGCCGAGCGGAGCGTGCGCGAGGAGGCGGAGCATTGGCGCCACCATGAGGAGCTCGAAGACCTCCAGTTCCGGCAGGCGGTCGCGGTCAACTTCGCCGCCAAGGAGAAGGACGACGAGTGGCGGCACATCCGCGAGGAGCAGGGGGCGAAGTACATCGACCTCGGCAGCTCCGACGAGGAGGATTGAGCTCCTCCACGGCGTCGTCCATGGCCGTGAGCTCGCCACCGTGAGATCCCCACCCCTCTAATAGTAGTACTGATGTAGTATATAATATGAACTAGTGTAGTGTTTGATCATGTAAAATATATGTAGTACGTGATGAACTACTCGCGTCCACGAGGTGCAATTTCTCCTGCGAAACTGTTTTTCTCTTCAAATTATGCAGTTTCATCTACGGTTTTTGTTCGGCCGCGCTAGTTTTCGACCCGCAAACGTGATCTTCGTGAAACTGCAAACGCGTTTTGCGGATCGAGATTTTGCGGGGTCTGCTAGAGTTGCTCTTAGGCCCGACCCGAGGGATGGCCAGCTATAACCACGGGATGCTTTCCCGTAGCCCATTGCTCGTAGCGTCAGGTTTCTTTCATTTTTCTCTCTTTCTATTAATATCATTATGCTGTTTGTTTCTAGGTCGAATGGCCTTCAAGGAAGAAGATGTTAAGAACGGACAGAGAAGCTCAGTCACACCTCACGGTCACAAGATGATAGCTGCTGCAATCCTGCCCACATGACGGTGCACGTTGCGGACACGTAAAAGAGGCGTATGATCCTATCACACGTTGCGGCGTTCTTGTGTGTGAGAGCGATCCCGCCGCGGTCGCCGGTCGGTCTGTGTCACCGTCGCTGCCCGCCCCTGGTTTCTATGCCGACGGCGAGCCACGTGCCTCGTCAGATCACGCTGACAACTTGACTGTCCATGCCGGCCACACGTCCATCGCCGGTAGCTTCCGATAAGTTCTACAGCCAACCACTGCTGACTGCTCGGCGTTTCTTTCACTTGTCTCAAGCCCTCCCGTTTCCACGCACGCCGTCGATCGGCCGTTGGACGCCACCGGCGACATGGATCCCCTCCGCCTACTCCTCCCCCGCGCCCAGGCCCAGCCATTGCTTCCGCTCCCCGCCGGCGTCCCAGCGCCGAGCGTCAGGCCCCGCCTCGTCCCGCGGCGACGGGCGCGCCGCCACCGCAACGGGGCCGCGCGGATGCTTCCAGCCTCGGCCGTGGCGTCCGAGTCGCCGTGGACGGAGCAGGATCCGCCGTCTGGGGAGAAGGAGGAGCGGTTCGACTGGCTGGACCAGTGGTACCCCTTCGCCCCCGTGGAGGACCTCGACCCCGGCGCGCCGCACGGCAAGATGGTGCTGGGGATCCGCGTGGTGGCCTGGTACGACCGCGGCGCCGGCGAGTGGCGCGTGTTCGAGGACGCGTGCCCGCACCGCCTGGCGCCGCTCTCGGAGGGCCGCATCGACGACAAGGGCCGGCTGCAGTGCGTGTACCACGGCTGGTGCTTCGACGGCCGTGGCGCCTGCAAGTTCATCCCCCAGGCCCCCGCCCTCGGCCCCCCGGTACGCCATGCCACCGATCATCTTCTCGTCCGTCCATGGACGCGTCTCTCGACTGATCGACCCTAGCTTGCATGAATCTGCAGGTGCACACCAACAGCAAGGCGTGCGTGGCGTCGTACCCGTGCGTGGTGCAGAACAAGCTCCTGTGGTTCTACCCGCGCGCCGGGCCGGAGCACAGGGACGTGCTGCAGCGGAAGCGGCCGCCGTTCATCCCGGAGATCGACGACCCGTCCTTCGTCACCTCCTTCTTGATAAGGGACATGCCCTTCGGGTAAAGCTAGAGCGCGCATGCAGCTCCATCGTGTTTCTTTTCTCCATTTTCTGAATCTTGCATTGATCAACGGAAGCTGCACTGTATTTTGTCGCAGTTACGATGTGTTGGCGGAGAATCTCATGGATCCTTCTCACGTGCCCTACGCGCACAAAGGCTTGTTCCGCGGCCTCCCCAGGCTTGTAGACCCCGGCAGATATGTCCCTGCCCTCAAGCTCAAATGATCCACCATGCTTCTCTGAATTTCACTAACCGGGACGAACCTTCATTTCTTCTTCTTCTTCACAGAGGAGTACGACAAAGAAGGCGGTGTGCCGATGGCGGTGAAGGTGGAGGAGTCGAGCGTGAACGGGTTCGCGTCCTCGCAGGGCCCCGGCTACTCCAAGTTCGTCGCGCCTTGCACGTACTACGGATCGCCGGCGTCCAAGAAATCAGAGGTACGTACGTGGGATGGGAGTAAGAACTGGTCAGTCCCCTCCTAGTTACTCCCCTGTCAAACACGGAACAGCAGTTGATCCTGGTCTGTGTGTATGCAGAAGAACAAGCCTCACCTCATGATCGTGTTCATCATCGTCCCGGTCGCTCCGGGGAGGAGCAGGGTGATGTGGGCCTACCCGAGGAACTTCGGCCTGTGGCTCCACAAGATCACGCCGCGGTGGTTCGACCACATCGGCGTCAACGTCATCTTGGATTCCGACATGTACCTCCTCCACCTCGAGGTCCGTGGCCATTCCCCTCTCAGCTCATGATCAGCGACTCTGCCGATTCAGGCCATTGATGAGTGAACGAAATCTTCATCTTCTTGGTTTCGTTTCAGGAGCGCAATTTCGCCAAGGCGGGCATCGAGAACTGGCAGAAGAGCGTGTACGTGCCCACGACGTCGGACGGCACCGTCGTCGCCTTCAGGAACTGGTTCAGGAAGCACTGCAGGTTCCAGGTCGGCTGGGCGGCCCCGACGGTCGACCAGCTGCCGCCGACCCCCACCAAGGACAAGCTCATGGACAGGTACTGGTCGCACGTCGCGCAGTGCAGGAGCTGCAGCGCCGCCCTCAAGGCCATGAGGGCGCTCGAGGTGGCACTGCAGGTGGCGTCCATCGCCGTCGTCGGGCTCCTCGCGGTGGCCAAGGGGACGCTGCTCACCTCGGTCGCCCAGCGGGCCGTCGTCGTGTCCGTCGCCGTCCTGTGCTTCGCGGCGTCCCGCTGGCTCGCCGACTTCATCCAGAAGAACTTTTATTTTGAGGATTATGTCCATGCTTACAAGTGACTTGGCAAATCATCCAGTAGGGAAAAATATGTCTAGAGATATAGTAGAAAATGCATCTAGGGCGTTATTTTTGTAAATCAAATTTTAGTGCATCGTAAATCGGTTTATTTTAGTCCAAAGATCAATTTTGAGCAGAGATCAGCACGCCTGCATCAGGTACCACACGTTCTGAAACAGTGTTGCCGCTCCCAGAACAAGCCAAGGACTGCACTATGATGTGAAACCTATTGGGTCAGTCTCACGGCACCACGCAATTCGGCCAATTTGTTGGTTTGTATGAATTTCATCATCATGACAACGAAACATCTCAGTTGTAAGGTTCCGATCAAGGTGGTGGTTGAGCACTAGTCGATTCGAATTGTCCCTGTCAATATAATTAGAGGCGCGTTGATACATATTGAGGACAACAATCACAAATATTCGCATTGTCCAAGCATTCAGGATTACCTCCGGAAGCGTGGGATCCCTCTCCCAAACCGCTCTAGAAAGAAAAGCCCGTCACAAATATGAGGTCAAGATTGGTTTGATTGGTCCGGCCATGTTTAATTCAAACACCGGATCCTTCCTCAAAAAAAAACTTATTAAAAGTTCAACTGTAATTCTAAAAAAAAAACTGTAGCATGATATATAAACATATTTTTTTAACACTCCACTTTTTTTAACATCAGTACAGACAGAAGCGCTCATATACACGCGCATACACTCACCCCTATTAACACACGAGATAAACGCACCGTTCGTCACTGAACTCTCGCGAGATGAGCACATTGGTCACACAAGTCTCAAAATGTGGAGAATTGGTCAGTTTGGTTTGCTTTATGAGCGAATGTGTCACTTCCCTGTTGCGAGCCGTTACGGGGCCGACGTGGCTTGCTGACTCAGCGTATGGCCCACTGTCAGGATAATTGTGAAGGTTTTTTTGCAATGTGTCACTTCCCCAATTCAGCTCTCTCTCGATCTCACCTTCTCCTCTCTCCAGATCTGCCACAGCCGTCGCCGTTGTCGTCACCTCGCTCGAGATGGACCAGTATGAGGGAGAGAGCTGGCGGCCGGAGAACAGGGAGGGCAGTATCTTCTTCCCGGCGGAGGGCTGGAGGCGCGGCGAGCCGGAGTTGCGGCCTGAGGTCGGTCGCTGTGTGCTGAGGCGCACGGCTGGGATGTACCGGCTGGAGGAGAAGCTACGCGGTCGTGCCCTGGTGGGTACAGTGGAAGGGAACCGGCCTCCCGTGTCGCCGGCACAGGTGGTTGCTGCTTTGGAGACGCAATGCGGCGTCCGCCGCGACGACGTCATGGTTGAGGTATGTTCGCCTCCGGCGGATTTTCTTGTACGGTTTCGGTCCGGCGACGACTGCACTCGCGTGCTCATCTACCACTCCCGCAAGCTTACCGTCGGCGGCGAGACAATCCAGTTTTACCGGTGGCATCGTGGGATGGGTGGCGAGGAGTCGTCTATGCAGTTTTTGACAAGGTTGAGCTTTGATGGGCTCCCGCAAGAGGCTTGGGAGGTCGAGTTCGTTACCAACCTTGTTAACAGTCTCGGCGGCGATCTCGTTAAGATGTTGAAGCCCACTGATCGGTGCTTCGTCGTTGTTGAAGCATGGATGAAGAACCCAAACAAATTGCCTAAATTATGTGAAGTGGAGCTGCCAGAGCCTGAATTACGACAAGATTACCCAACCTCTGACTCTGACGTGCCAATTTCACCGCCTAGTAGTCGTTTGAAAGATGAGAAGCCAACAGTTGTTCATTTTCTGAAGATCCATGTTCTGAAAGTTATAGATCACAACCCTATCTTAACAGAGTTGCCGCCTGCTTATGACTATGACGAAGAATCGAACAGCGCTCGGTGTCACACTTTCACATGTCATCCTGGTACAATAGATGGTGCAGAGAGGGCATACATTGGTGGTGGACATGGTTTTGCAGGGCCAGGGTCCGATGGCCGTGCAGGTGCTCTGTTCAGGATGTAGATGAGACAGAGATGTTGCATCTCTTTTATTCAGCAATGTATAATGTATGTTTGTTGTGTGCCAATGTGAGCATATGTCTATAAGACTATTGTATCCAGACCTATTTTATGTAAGACATCTATTTATGATGTGTGACTGATGTGAGGATGTTGCATGAAATTCAATTGTTGTTGCACTACTAGTATATGCAATTTATTTGACAAGAGATATCTCATTTAACAAAAGTGCAGAAACCAAAGAGAAACACAGAACAGTACTAAAAGAAGAAGTTCTCTTTTGGAACTACACAGAGCAGTACTAAAATTCCTCAGTACTAAAAGAACAAATTCATCCAAAAGGATTAGTTGTGCCAAAAGTAACTACACATGACAGTACTAAAAGAACAAGTTCATTTTGGAACTACATCAAGTTCATTTTGAAACTACTACATTACTGAATTACAGCATGATCTCAGTCTTGTGGTGCTGATTGTGTATTGTTGATCTCCTCTTCATCCATGCTTATGCCAGTCGTGTTTACATATGTTGGTCCTTCTCTACCTCTTCTTCCTCCCCTTCCTCCCCTTCTTCCTGCTCTTCTGCCTCTTGTAGGTGCACCTCCTCCTCTCTGTCCAAACAGAAGATACTGAAATCCTCCAACACCTGCTGCATTGTTGCTTGTGCCAGCTGTGTTTGCATTCCTGTTAATTGCACTAGCTGCAGCTCTAGCTTCTCTTCTTCTTCCTGGCCTGTCCCTTGCTTTGTTGGAAATATGCCCTAGAGGCAATAATAAATGGTTATTATTATATTTCTTTGTTCATGATAATTGTCTATTGTTCATGCTATAATTGTGTTATCCGAAAATCGTAATACATGTGTGAATACATAGACTACAACTTGTCCCTAGTAAGCCTCTAGTTGACTAGCTCGTTGATCAACAGATAGTCATGGTTTCCTCACTATGGACATTGGATGTCATTGATAACGGGATCACATCATTAGGAGAATGATGTGATGGACAAGACCCAATCCTAAGCATAGCTCAAAGATCGTGTAGTTCGTTTGCTAGAGCTTTTCCAATGTCAAGTATCTTTTCCTTAGACCATGAGATCGTGCAACTCCCGGATACCGTAGGAGTGCTTTGGGTGTGCCAAACGTCACAACGTAACTGGGTGACTATAAAGGTACACTACGGGTATCTCCGAAAGTGTCTGTTGAGTTGGCACGGATTGAGGCTGGGATTTGTCATTCCGTATGACGGAGAGGTATCTCTGGGCCCACTCGGTAATGCATCATCATAATGAGCTCAATGTGACTAAGGAGTTAGCCACGGGATCATGCATTACGGTACGAGTAAAGAGACTTGCCGGTAGCGAGATTGAACAAGGTATTGGGATACCGACGATCGAATCTCGGGCAAGTAACATACCGATTGACAAAGGGAATAGTATACGGGATTGATTGAATCCTCGACATCGTGGTTCATCCGATGAGATCATCGTGGAACATGTGGGAGCCAACATGGGTATCCAGATCCTGCTGTTGGTTATTGACCGGAGAGGCGTCTCGGTCATGTCTGCATGTCTCCCGAACCCGTAGGGTCTACACACTTAAGGTTCGGTGACGCTAGGGTTGTAGAGATATGAGTATGCGGAAACCCGAAAGTTGTTCGGAGTCCCGGATGAGATCCCGGACGTCACGAGGAGTTCCGGAATGGTCCGGAGGTGAAGAATTATATATAGGAAGTCCAGTTTTGGCCACCGGGAAAGTTTCGGGGGTTATCGGTATTGTACCGGGACCACCGGAAGGGTCCCGGGGGTCCACCGGGTGGGGCCACCTATCCCGGAGGGCCCCATGGGCTGAAGTGGGAAGGGAACCAGCCCTTAGTGGGCTGGGGCGCCCCCCATGGGCCTCCCCCCTGCGCCTAGGGTTGGAAACCCTAGGGTGGGGGGCGCCCCACTTGACTTGGGGGGGGGGGGGGGAGTTTCCCCCCCTTGGCCGCCGCCCCCCCATAGATGGGTTCTTGGCCGGCGCCCCCCCTCCCAGGGGGCCTATATAAAGGGGGGGAGGGAGGGCAGCAAGAATACAGCCCTTGGCGCCTCCCTCCTCCCCTGCAACACCTCTCCCTCTCGCAGAAGCTTGGCGAAGCCCTACCGATATCCCGCTACATCCACCACCACGCCGTCGTGCTGATGGATCTCCATCAACCTCTCCTTCCCCCTTGCTGGATCAAGAAGGAGGAGACGTCGCTGCTCCGTACGTGTGTTGAACGCGGAGGTGCCGTCCGTTCGGCACTCGGTCATCGGTGATTTGGATCACGGCGAGTACGACTCCATCAACCTCGTTCATTGGAACGCTTCCGCTCGCGATCTACAAGGGTATGTAGATGCACTCCTTTCCCCTCTGAAAGAACATGCGGTGCCCCCATGTTTGGTTTTGGTAATTGATGACAATCTCTATGGACTAATGGTTGCCTTGAGTTATATTTGAAGGATTTGTCCATAGGCATTTCTTGAAGTTCATGTGTTGGTTTCAAGGAGTTTATGTGGTGACCAAGGTGTTATTAAGGAATTATCCAAAGATTGGTCATGTGAGAGTTGAGCTTATTGCAAGCATGTCTTGGAGAAGAAGATTGTGTGATCATTCATGTATATCTTCAAGACATCATCCAAATGAAGAGAGTTGAAAAGATTCATGGTTGATCAAGACTAAGTCAAGAGTGAATCAACTTGATCAACTCACAAAGCGTAGAAGATGTACCGAGAGGGATCAAGCGATCCCATGGTGTGGTGAGCATTGTCAATTACGCTTTGTGTACTAACCCATGATCTTCGTGAGAGTTCTTTGTGGGGTTAGGTTGCGGTGTGCAAGTTCAAGTGAAGCATCATGAAGAGATCAAATGCTTGAAGCTTGCCGTCCATTGTGGTGACAATGGACTTGTGAAGATGTTGCGGTGTGCAAGTTCAAGTGAAGCATCATGAAGAGATCAAATGCTTGAAGCTTGCCGTCCATTGTGGTGACAATGGACTTGTGAAGATGTGCGGAAGAGTGGCTCACCCATAGTGGAGTATGGGGGAGCAATCAACTAGTCTTCATCGAGCCAACACAACCAAGAAAGGTGGTCCAACTTGAGGGAGTCAAGATCGTCATCATCTAGCTCAAGTGGACCATGTGCAAGGCAAAGGTTTGCTCTTGATAGGTTTTCTATTTTACCGGTCTCATGATGGTAGTTGGGAGACCGGGTTATAGGATCGATTGCCGTACTATCAAAGGGGGCTCTCGATGAGTAGCTTGATCGTATCATTCGTAGAGAGCTCAAACCATTGCATCCTTGCATCATTTTTATTGGTTCTTGTTTGGTTCTTCTCTTTGTGAGTTTTGGAGCTTATGGTCATCTTGATGACAAGCTCGAGTTCATCGAAAACGGAGTTCACTCGCATCTTCTATGATGTTTTCGATGTTGGAGGTTATGCCGGTTCTTCTCGGTTGGAGGTTTCACTCCTCCATTTGTTGGCATACCTCCCCTGCCTCTTCTTATTATAACAAGCTTGAGTTTGCTCAATTCGGAGCTCATATGCAGAAGTTATGGCGGTTTTGGTTTCCTAGCGATAGTACCGCGGGCCGGAGCAGTAGTACCGCTTGGGTGCTACAAGCGGTAGTACCGCAGGTAGCCCCCAGCCGTAGTACCGCTGCGGTCTCGTGCTAAGTACCGCCTCGATTCGAGGGGTCTTTTTCGTGTCGGGTTTTACAGTACTGGCCACGGCAGTGGGGCCCGTTGTACCGCTCGTATGCGGTAGTACCGCCCTGCCACCGCGGTAGTACCGCTCTGGGCCGAGCGGCAGTACCGCGAGGGGGAGCGGTAGTACCGCTTATAGGAGCAAGCGGTAGTACCGCTGGCCAAGCGGTAGTACCGCTCTCTGCGGGGCTGAAGTGGGGGTAACGGTTGGATTGTTCCCCCACTATATAAGGAGGTCTTCTTCCCCAATGAGCCTTATCTTTTGAGCTCGTGTTCTTCCCCCATTGTTGACCTTCTTCGAGCTTGCTAACTCTCAATCCCTCCATGGATTCTTGCTAGTTTTTGAGGGAAAAGAGAGAGGAGATCTAGATCCACATTTCCACCAATCACTTTCTCCTCTATGTGAGGGGAACCCCTTGGATCTAGATCTTGGAGTTCTTGGTGTTCTCCTTCTTGTTCTTCCTCTCATTTTCCTCCCTAGCATTAGTTGCTTCGGTGGGATTTGAGAGAGAAGGACTTGGGCACTCCGTGTGCCCTTGCCATTGCATTTGGTGCATCGGTTTGAGTTCTCCACGGTGATACGTGGAAGTTACAAGTTGAGAAGCTTATTACTCTTGGGTGCTTGGTGCCCTTGAGCTTGTTCCTCTTGGGTGCTTGGGCGCCCTAGACGGTTGGTGGTGTTCGGAGCTCAATCATTGTGGTGTAAAGCTCCGGGCAAGCGTCGGGGTCTCTAATTAGGTTGTGGAGATCGCCCCGAGCAATTTGACGGGTACCGGTGACCGCCCCCAAGGGTTGCCAAAGTGTACGGGTTCGGTGACCGCCCCCAAGGGTTGCCATTTGTACGGGTTCGGTGACCGCCCTCAAGGGTCCCTTAGTGGAATCACGGCATCTTGCATTGTGCGAGGGCGTGAGGAGATTACGGTGGCCCTAGTGGCTTCTTGGGGAGCATTGTGCCTCCACACCGCTCCAAACGGAGATTAGCATCCGCAAGGGTGTGAACTTCGGAATACATCGTCGTCTCCGCGTGCCTCGGTTATCTCTTACCCGAACCCTTTACTTATGCACTTTACTTTGTGATAGCCATATTGTTTCTTGTCATATATCTTGCTATCACTTAGTTGTTTATCTTGCTTAGCATAAGTTGTTGGTGCACATAGGTGAGCCTAGTTGTTTTAGGTTTTGTGCTTGACAAATTAACCGCTAGGTTTATTCCGCATTTGTTCAAGCCTAAACCGTAATTATTTTAAAGTGCCTGTTCACCCCCCTCTAGGCGACATCCACGATCTTTCACCCTCGTTGCTAGTATACTCCATAGATGGATCTTGGTGATGCGTAGGAAATTTTAAAATTCTGCTACGATCCCCAACAGTGGCATCATGAGCCAGGCCTATGCGTAGTTACTATGCACGAGTAGAACACAAAGCAGTTGTGGGCGTAGATGTTGCCAATTCTTCTTGCCGCTACTAGTCTTATCTTGTTTCGGCGGTATTGTGGGATGAAGCGGCCCGGACCGACCTTACACGTACGCTTACGTGAGACAGGTTCCACCGACTGACATGCATTAGTTGCATAAGGTGGCTAGCGGGTGTCTGTCTCTCCTACTTTAGTCGGAACGGATTCGATGAAAAGGGTCCTTATGAAGGGTAAATAGAAATTGGCATATCACGTTGTGGTTTTACGTAGGTAAGAAACGTTCTTGCTAGAAACCTATACAAGCCACGTAAAAACTTGCAACAACAATTAGAGGACGTCTAACTTGTTTTTGCAGCATGTGCTATGTGATGTGATATGGCCAGAAGATGTGATGAATGATATATGTGATGTATGAGATTGATCATATTCTTGTAATAGGAATCACGACTTGCATGTCGATGAGTATGACAACCGGCAGGAGCCATAGGAGTTGTCTTTATTTTTTGTATGACCTGCGTGTCATTGAATAACGCCATGTAAATTACTTTACTTTATTGCTAAACGCATTAGCCATAGAAGTAGAAGTAATCGTTGGCGTGACAACTTCATGAAGACACAATGATGGAGATCATGGTGTCATGCCGGTGACGAAGATGATCATGGTGCCCCGAAGATGGAGATCAAAGGAGCAAAATGATATTGGCCATATCATGTCACTATTTGATTGAATGTGATGTTTATCATGTTTTGCATCTTATTTGCTTAGAACGACGGTAGTAAGTAAGATGATCCCTTATAATAATTTCAAGAAAGTGTTCCCCCTAACTGTGCACCGTTGCGAAGGTTCGTTGTTTCGAAGCACCACGTGATGATCGGGTGTGATAGATTCTAACGTTCGCATACAATGGGTGTTGACGAGCCTAGCATGTACAGACATGGCCTCGGAACACACGCAATACACTTAGGTTGACTTGACGAGCCTAGCATGTACAGACATGGCCTCGGAACACGGAGGACCGAAAGGTCGAGCATGAGTCGTATAGAAGATACGATCAACATGGAGATGTTCACCGATCTTGACTAGTCCGTCTCACGTGATGATCGGACACGGCCTAGTTAACTCGGATCATGTTTTACTTAGATGACTAGAGGGATGTCTATCTGAGTGGGAGTTCATTGAATAATTTGATTATATGAACTTAATTATCATGAACTTAGTCTAAAATCTTTACAATATGTCTTGTAGATCAAATGGCCCACGTTGTCCTCAACTTCAACGCGTTCCTAGAGAAAACCAAGCTGAAAGATGATGGCAGCAACTATACGGACTGGGTCCGGAACCTGAGGATCATCCTCATAGCTGCCAAGAAAGATTATGTTCTAGAAGCACCGCTAGGTGAAGCACCAATCCCAGAGAACCAAGACGTTATGAACGCTTGGAAATCACGTGCTGATGATTACTCCCTCGTTCAGTGCGGCATGCTTTACAGTTTAGAACTGGGTCTCCAAAAGCGTTTTGAGAAACATGGAGCATATGAGATGTTCGAAGAGCTGAAAATGGTTTTCCAAGCTCATGCCCGGGTCGAGAGATATGAAGTCTCCGACAAGTTCTTCAGCTGTAAAATGGAGGAAAATAGTTCTGTTAGTGAGCACATACTCAGAATGTCTGGCTTACACAACCGCTTGTCTCAGCTGGGAGTTAATCTCCCGGATGACGTGGTCATTGACAGAATCCTTCAGTCGCTTCCACCGAGCTACAAGAACTTTGTGATGAACTTCAATATGCAGGGGATGGAAAAGACCATTCCTGAAGTATATTCGATGCTGAAATTAGCGGAGGTGGAGATCAGAAAAGAACATCAAGTGTTGATGGTGAATAAAACCACTAAGTTCAAGAAAGGCAAGGGCAAGAAGAACTTCAAGAAGGACGGCAAGGGAGTTGCCGCGCCCGGTAAGCCAGTTACTGGGAAGAAGTCAAGGAATGGACCCAAGCCTGAGACTGAGTGCTTTTATTGCAAGGGAAGTGGTCACTGGAAGCGGAACTGCCCCAAATACTTAGCGGACAAGAAGGCCGGCAACACCAAAGGTATATGTGATATACATGTAATTGATGTGTACCTTACCAGTACTCGTAGTAGCTCCTGGGTATTTGATACCGGTGCGGTTGCTCATATTTGTAACTCAAAACAGGAACTGCGGAATAAGCGAAGACTGGCAAAGGACGAGGTGACGATGCGCGTCGGGAATGGTTCCAAGGTCGATGTGATCGCCGTCGGCACGCTACCTCTGCATCTACCTATGGGATTAATTTTAAACCTGAATAATTGTTATTTAGTGCCAGCTTTGAGCATGAACATTGTATCTGGATCTCGTTTAATTCGAGATGGCTACTCATTTAAATCCGAGAATAATGGTTGTTCTATTTATTTGAGAGATATGTTTTATGGTCATGCCCCGCTGGTCAATGGTTTATTCTTGATGAATCTCGAACGTGATGTTACACATATTCATAGTGTGAATACCAAAAGATGTAAAGTTGATAACGATAGTCCCACATACTTGTGGCACTGCTGCCTTGGTCACATTGGTGTCAAGCGCATGAAGAAGCTCCATGCCGATGGACTTTTGGAGTCTCTTGATTACGAATCATTTGACACGTGCGAACCATGCCTCATGGGTAAGATGACCAAGACTCCGTTCTCCGGAACAATGGAGCGAGCAACCAACTTATTGGAAATCATACATACCGATGTGTGCGGTCCAATGAGTGTTGAGGCTCGCGGAGGATATCGTTATGTTCTCACTCTCACTGATGACTTAAATAGATATGGGTATGTCTACCTAATGAAACACAAGTCTGAAACCTTTGAAAAGTTCAAGGAATTTCAGAGTGAGGTTGAGAATCAACGTGACAGGAAAATAAAATTCTTACGATCGGATCATGGTGGAGAATATTTAAGTCACGAATTTGGTGCGCACTTAAGGAAATATGGAATCGTTTCACAACTCACGCAGCCTGGAACACCTCAGCGAAACGGTGTGTTCGAACGTCGTAATCGCACTCTATTGGATATGGTGCGATCTATGATGTCTCTTACCGATCTACCGCTCTCATTTTGGGGCTATGCTTTAGAGACTGCCGCATTCACTTTAAATAGGGCTCCGTCGAAATCCGTTGAGACGACACCGTATGAATTATGGTTTGGGAAGAAACCTAAGCTGTCGTTTCTGAAAGTCTGGGGATGCGATGCTTATGTCAAGAAACTTCAACCTGAAAAGCTCGAACCTAAGTCGGAGAAATGCGTCTTCATGGGATACCCTAAGGAAACTATTGGGTATACCTTCTACCTCAGATCCGAAGGCAAGATCTTCGTTGCCAAGAACGGGTCCTTTCTGGAGAAAGAGTTTCTCTCGAAGGAAGTAAGTGGGAGGAAAGTGGAACTTGATGAGGTGATAGTCACCCCTTCCGAACCGGAAAGTAGCGCAGCGCGGGAAGATGTTCCTGTGGTGCCTACACCGACTGGGGAGGAAGTTAATGATGATGATCATGAAGCTTCGGATCAAGTCACTGCTGAACTTCGTAGGTCCACAAGGACACGTTCCGCACCAGAGTGGTATGGCAACCCTGTCCTGGAAATCATGTTGTTAGACAACGGTGAACCTTCGAACTATGAAGAAGCGATGGCGGGCCTGGATTCCGACAAATGGCTAGAAGCCATGAAATCCGAGATAGGATCCATGTATGAAATCGAAGTATGGACTTTGACTGACTTGCCCGATGATAGGCGAGCCATAGAAAACAAATGGATCTTTAAGAAGAAGACAGACGCGGATGGTAATGTGACCATCTATAAGGCTCGACTTGTCGCTAAGGGTTATCGACAAGTTCAAGGGGTTGACTACGATGAGACTTTCTCACCCGTAGCGAAGCTGAAGTCCGTCCGAATCATGTTAGCAATTGCCGCATACTATGATTATGAGATATGGCAGATGGATGTCAAAACGGCATTCCTTAATGGCTTCCTTAAGGAAGAATTGTATATGATGCAGCCGGAAGGTTTTGTCGATCCTAAGAATGCTGACAAAGTATGCAAGCTCCAGCGCTCAATCTATGGGCTGGTGCAAGCATCTCGGAGTTGGAACATCCGCTTTGATGAGATGATCAAAGCGTTTGGGTTTACACAGACTTATGGAGAAGCCTGTGTTTACAAGAAAGTGAGTGGGAGCTCTGTAGCATTTCTCATATTATATGTGGATGACATATTATTGATGGAAAATGATATAGAATTCTTGGAAAGTATAAAGGCCTATTTGAATAAGTGTTTTTCAATGAAGGACCTTGGAGAAGCTGCTTATATATTAGGCATCAAGATCTATAGAGATAGATCGAGACGCCTCATTGGTCTTTCACAGAGTACGTACCTTGACAAGATATTGAAAAAGTTCAATATGGATCAGTCCAACAAGGGGTTCTTGCCTGTATTGCAAGGTGTGCAATTGAGCACGGCTCAATGCCCGACCACGGCAGAAGATAGAGAAAAGATGAGTGTCATCCCCTATGCCTCGGCCATAGGGTCTATTATGTATGCCATGCTGTGTAGCAGACCTGATGTAAACCTTGCCGTAAGTTTGGTAGGAAGGTACCAAAGTAATCCCGGCATGGAACACTGGACAGCGGTCAAGAATATCCTGAAGTACCTGAAGAGGACTAAGGATATGTTTCTCGTTTATGGAGGTGACGAAGAGCTCGTCGTAAAGGGTTACGTCGACGCAAGCTTCGACACAGATCTGGATGACTCGAAGTCACAAACCGGATACGTGTATATTTTGAATGGAGGAGCAGTAAGCTGGTGCAGTTGCAAGCAAAGCGTCGTGGCGGGATCTACATGTGAAGCGGAGTACATGGCAGCCTCGGAGGCAGCGCAAGAAGCAGTCTGCATAAAGGATTTCATTACCGACCTAGGGGTGATTCCCAATGCGTCGGGCCCGATGACTCTCTTCTGTGACAACACTGGAGCTATTGCCCTTGCCAAGGAGCCCAGGTTTCACAAGAAGACCAGGCATATCAAGCGTCGCTTCAACTCCATTCGTGAAAGTGTTCAAAATGGAGACATAGATATTTGTAAAGTACATACGGACCTGAATGTAGCAGATCCGTTGACTAAACCTCTCCCTAGAGCAAAACATGATCAACACCAGGACGCAATGGGTGTTCGATTCATCACAATGTAACTAGATTATTGACTCTAGTGCAAGTGGGAGACTGTTGGAAATATGCCCTAGAGGCAATAATAAATGGTTATTATTATATTTCTTTGTTCATGATAATTGTCTATTGTTCATGCTATAATTGTGTTATCCGGAAATCGTAATACATGTGTGAATACATAGACTACAACGTGTCCCTAGTAAGCCTCTAGTTGACTAGCTCGTTGATCAACAGATAGTCATGGTTTCCTGACTATGGACATTGGATGTTATTGATAAGGGGATCACATCATTAGGAGAATGATGTCATGGACAAGACCCAATCCTAAGCATAGCTCAAAGATCGTGTAGTTCGTTTGCTAGAGCTTTTCCAATGTCAAGTATCTTTTCCTTAGACCATGAGATCGTGCAACTCCCGGATACCGTAGGAGTGCTTTGGGTGTGCCAAACATCACAACGTAACTGGGTGACTATAAAGGTACACTACGGGTATCTCCGAAAGTGTCTGTTGAGTTGGCACGGATCGAGACTGGGATTTGTCACTCCGTATGACGGAGAGGTATCTCTGGGTCCACTCGGTAATGCATCATCATAATGAGCTCAATGTGACTAAGGAGTTAGCCACGGGATCATGCATTACGGTACGAGTAAAGAGACTTGCCGGTAATGAGATTGAACAAGGTATTGGGATACCGACGATCGAATCTCGGGCAAGTAACATACCGATTGACAAAGGGAATAGTATCGGGATTGATTGAATCCTCGACATCGTGGTTCATCCGATGAGATCATCGTGGAACATGTGGGAGCCAACATGGGTATCCAGATCCCGCTGTTGGTTATTGACCGGAGAGGCGTCTCGGTCATGTCTGCATGTCTCCCGAACCCGTAGGGTCTACACACTTAAGGTTCGGTGACGCTAGGATTGTAGAGATATGAGTATGCGGAAACCCAAAAGTTGTTCGGAGTCCCGGATGAGATCACGGACGTCACGAGGAGTTCCGGAATGGTCCGGAGGTGAAGAATTATATATAGGAAGTCCAGTTTTGGCCACCGGGAAAGTTTCGGGGGTTATCGGTATTGTACCGGGACCACCGGAAGGGTCCCGGGGGTCCACCGGGTGGGGCCACCTATCCCGGAGGGCCCCATGGGCTGAAGTGGGAAGGGAACCAGCCCTTAGTGGGCTGGGCCTCCCCCCATGGGCCTCCCCCCTGCGCCTAGGGTTGGAAACCCTAGGGTGGGGGGCGCCCCACTTGACTTGGGGGGGAAGTTTCCCCCCCTTGGCCGCCCCCCCCCATAGATGGGTTCTTGGCCGGCGCCCCCCCTCCCAGGGGGCCTATATAAAGGGGGGGAGGGAGGGCAGCAAGAATACAGCCCTTGGCGCCTCCCTCCTCCCCCGCAACACCTCTCCCTCTCGCAGAAGCTTGGCGAAGCCCTGCCGAGATCCCGCTACATCCACCACCACGCCGTCGTGCTGCTGGATCTCCATCAACCTCTCCTTCCCCCTTGCTGGATCAAGAAGGAGGAGACGTCGCTGCTCCGTACGTGTGTTGAACGCGGAGGTGCCGTCCGTTTGGCACTCGCTCATCGGTGATTTGGATCACGGCGAGTACGACTCCATCAACCTCGTTCATTGGAACGCTTCCGCTCGCGATCTACAAGGGTATGTAGATGCACTCCTTTCCCCTCGTTGCTAGTATACTCCATAGATGGATCTTGGTGATGCGTAGGAAATTTTAAAATTCTGCTACGATCCCCAACATGCTTGAGCTCTCAAAACCTGTGCTGTGACTGTTGATGTCCTTGGTGGTGGAATGTTAGCTCTATATTGTGCAACAAAAGCTGATTCACTAGGGAATGGCTCTATTTCTTCAATGACAATTTTTGGTGCCTGCATTTTATGAATGACATAACTCTGTTTTATTGGAAGAACAAAAGAGCACAAGTTACAAGTACTTTATTATAAGAATTTGGTCTTCACCTAATGTGCTAGCTGAGATATCATAGATTCTTTCACATTGCTAGGATCTTTCCTAGGGTCTAGTTGTACATGCTCAATGTGCTGATCAAAACAATACAAAATTAGTTAGTACTGCCTATACAAACTGGAATTATTTGTAAGTATAGCTGCATATTACCTCTAGTATCTCAGGAATATCAGCATCTCCATTTTCATCAACCATTGTAGGGCCTCTGTTTGGGTTTGGCATGGAGGTTGGAATGCCCACTTGCTCTTCCACAGTTCTTCTTCTCCTTCTCTTTGTTCTTTGTTGTTGTTGCTCCCGTGAGCTTTCCTCTGTTTGGGTTTGTGGTGCTTGTGCTGCTCCTGTTGCTGCTGCTTCTGCCCTTGCAATCTCTTTCAATCTAGGGCATCCTTTCTTGTTATGGCCTGCATTTGCACAATATCCACAAAGAATAGTGACCCCATGTTTGGTCAACTTTGTACCATCCTCATTTTCTTCAGGACCTTTTCTTCTTTTTTTGCTTGAGGGCCTGCCAACAACCTTCTCATAAAATGGAGGTTTGACTACTGGGCCATTAACATGCTCCCATTCTGACTTATCTCTAACTGGCTTCACCACAGGACCATAAGCTTGCATGAAAGCATTCAAAGAATAGCTACTACATACCATCTGTTCAGGCTTAATCCTCTCATGCCTACAACAAGCTATTGCATGGTTGCATGGAATGCCAGTTAGCTGCCATCTTCTACAAGTGCAAGCTCTCATGCTTAGCTCTACAATGTAACTAACACCATTGCTCAGAACTTTGAAAGTTGACTTTCCATATTCAATAGCAAAGCAGTTTGCTGCATAATCTGCATTTTTCTGAACTTTTTGTCTAATCTTTGGGCAAATCTGACCAGTCCACTTCTGTAGAGCATCCTTTTGCATTTTGTTATATCTTGTCCCTATCTTGCAAGCAATGTTCTCCAACATAGACAGGACAGGTAGCTCTCTAGCTTCTAATATCCACCTAATTAGTAGGCAGGTCCATAAACAGAAGTAAGCAGTAGACATTTAATAAGCAATAGTAAAGAGAAGAAGGTAAGATAATTACTTATTGAAAACTTCACAAGAATTGTTTGTAAGTATGTCACATTTGACAAAATCACTGAAGAAAGCTCTGCAATACTCAGATGGCTTCTTTTCATCTAACCAAGCATGTGCTTCAGGACAATCTGCCTTGAACCTGTCCATGTTTTGCTGCCATCTTGTAGTGTTGCTTGACCTTGCACATGCCCACAAGTGATTCTTTATTGTTTCTCCCTTGTGAAGCTGGTTCAGGTTCTGGTAGAGATGTCTGACACAAAATCTATGTTCAGAGTCAGGGAACAATTCTCTAACTGCTCTAATCAAACCCTACATCACAACAAACAACAGCTATGTTATGCTAAGACAGAAGATACAGTATTGTAATCACATACATATAAGGAATTTTTTAATTTTCACCACACCTTTTGCTTATCACTCATTATAGAGATAGTTGATGTGTTAATGATGTTTAGGTCATTTTTCAAATTAGTAAGAAACCACTTCCAGCTGGCATGGCACTCCACCTCTACGACAGCCATTGCAATTGGGTAGATGCAGTCATTGGGATCTACTCCAATTGCTGTCAATATCTGTCCACCATATTTGGTCCTTATGTGTGTTCCATCAAGACAAATAATGGGCCTACAACCAAGTAGCCATCCTCTTTTACAAGCATCCAGACATAAGTACAAAGTGCTCAATGTTTCACCCATCCTTTTCAAGAAGAAAGTAGTGCCTGGGTTTGCTCTCCTTAGCTCATGTCCATAGTCCCAAAGCTTTCCATATTGGGCCTCTTCATCTCCTCTTATCTTTTTCAGGCATGACAACCTAGCTCTTGCCAACTTAAATCTGTTTGGCTTCATGTTGTACTGTTTCTGAACTTTGT
Organism: Triticum aestivum; assembly: GCF_018294505.1. Taxonomy (NCBI): domain Eukaryota; kingdom Viridiplantae; phylum Streptophyta; class Magnoliopsida; order Poales; family Poaceae; genus Triticum; species Triticum aestivum. Next base: position 89,789,067 of record NC_057814.1, read on the forward strand.
TCTGAAAAGCTGTCAAACTCATCTTTGGGTCATCTCTGAAATCTTCAACAAATTTTCCAGCTAGCAATGGAGCTGTCAACTCTTTCACTTCCCACACCCTCTCACAAGTATGCTCTCCAACATATGTCTTTATCAGCATGCACTCAACTCTGGTATCTTTAACAGCAATCATTCTCCAAGGGCAGCCTTCAACACATTTTGCTTCAATTCTGGTAGCATTGTTCCTTGTCTTCTTTATTTTTACGCTGTTCTTCACTATGTACATGGACAAAGCATTTCTTAATTCTGCAGGGTTTGAAAAGACCATGCCAAGTTTAAATGTTGGGTCTTCCATGTCTGTCAATTTGTTGAAAGCTGGAAAATCAAATTTTGTCCTGTCTTCACTCTCTGGGAGCTCTAATTTCTCTGTATCAACAACATCTGGATCATCACCATTTGCATCTTCTTTCACAACTTTCCTAGTTGCAGCTATTATGTCATCTGGGACAGAAGTGTCAGCATTTTTATCAAACAAGGTGTCATCTCCAGCTTCAAAATCATAGTCAGAATCTGCAAAATCTGGATCAATACTTGAGTCTAATGCATAGCCACACTCTTCTTCTTCACTCTCATCACCATAATCTTCTTCTTGCATAGCAGCAAAATCTTCTTCTTGCATAGCAGGAAAATCTTCTTCTTCCATAGCAGCAAAATCTTCTTTTTGCACACCAGCTAATTCTTCTTCTCTAATAGCAGCAAATTCTTCTTGCTGTACAACCTGAGGAAACATATTCTCCTTCCCTTTCTTTTCCATGTAAAATTCTTCTTTCACAAAATTAGTACTCAAGTTCCTCCTAGCAGGTATGGATCTGTTGTTGTTGCACAAATCTTGATATCCACCTGACATCATATTGAACATTTGCTCACTGAATGTAAGCATCAATTTGCTAGCTGGTATGTCCTCTGACTCAATATCTTTCTTGCAAGGACTTATCACTCTAGGTAGCTCAACTGGTTGTAGAAGAACACCATCCCAAAGTTGTTTGTCCAGAACATTATCATGATCAACATAAACATGCAAATTGTGGCCACCTCTTGCACAAGCTGAATCTGCCATAGATTTTGCATGCATTTCTAAGTTCATCTCCCTCAAACCATCTACTACTGTTTTGCCTGGATCCAACCAGTACACTGGAAATCCCATGGATGGCAAAGCATATCCTAGTTGCTTGATCATCCAATCCACCAGAGCACAGCAGAATGTACCCTTGTCACAGCCATCAAAAACATCTACTGATTCCTGCATGTAAACACGGTTCGATCCAACACCACAGAACCATCCATTGTGATGTATTACTAAGCTAAATAAGTCACTGCAATCCCCTGCATTGCAAAAAAAGTACAAATTCATCTGTTTACTGACAAAAAATCCCCAATTTTGAACCTAAAATCATCCACTTATCTCAAGAACCTAAAAAAAGCACAAACGAAGGGGAAGAGAATCAGTGAGAAGAACTTACCATACTCGGGTGCATCATCCCAGGGAAATCGCCGTCGAGGAAGAAGCTCAGCACCAGCGCGACCACCAGCATCAGCCACACCGACAACGGCTTCACCACAAACACCGCCGCCGCCAGTACCCGCAGATTCATCGCCGTCATCAGTCGGGGCGGCTAGTGTAGGGGGGGCGGCTACCTCGCCATCCTCTCCGCCGCCGCAACCTACGGAGACAGCCAACGGGGTTGACATTGCCGCCGACGGGCACCCAGCCGCCGTCAAGGTCGCCGGTCGGGGTTTGGGGGTGGAGTGCGCTGGCGGGGGTCGGTACTGAATATGTTTTTCTTTCTAGGGGTTTTCTTGCAAATGTACACCGCTGACTCACAACGCCACATGGGCTGCGCCAATGACTCAAAAGAAGAGAGTGACCCATTTGCTCATATAGCAAACCAAACTGACCCGTTTTCCATGTTTTGAGACTTGTGTGACCAATGTGCTCATCTCGCGAGAGTTCAGTGACGAACGGTGCGTTTATCTCTTAACACACACACGCACATCCTACCTCTATGAGCACCTCCGAAAGACTGAGCTGGCATATCATCTTGAAATTTACGAAGTTACCGTAGGCACCTCATGTCTCCTCCCACTGAATACGCATCGCCGGAAATCCTGAAATAAATCCATAAAATAAATGCGAGCACCAAACCCTGGTGGGCTGGGAATACCACAGTTCCTTTAACCATTCAACCACACTCCACCCATCACTTTGAAGCCCGGACCTTCATCTCCCTTCAACTTGAACCATTACCATGAGTTCCGCTGCTAATTCGTTGACTTTCACATGGCTCCATCTGCAGCAATAGCCTTTTCCTTTCATCCATCGCAGTCAATGTTCGCACATATTAGACGTCACGTAGGTTTTCTTAAACTTACCGTCTTTACTATTGTTGACCCCATGTCTGGACTTAGAAATATTACGTTGTTGCCTTAAGTCCTCTCAAGTCACCTCTCCTGATCCCGTGGTGACTTCGGTGGTGAGATACAAATTATGGACGATGGCTTGACGCAGAGTGATAATTATGCAGTGACGACGGTCGCATGTCATGTAGCTGCTGAGATCGCGGAAAAGTGCCGGCGACAACACATGAGTGATTTCGGTGGTAGTGTTACTCGAGCACCTGGTCTCGAGCTTCAAGGCGAAAGTCTAGGTCAGACCCGATTGGTTGTACCTGGCAATGGCGATGATTTTCTTACGTCGCTACCTTGTTGAAGGCATTGTTCGAATATGCTCAGACTAATTCTTCTGGGTGAAAACCTAGATTCTGACCTTGTGGTAGGACCCAGTGACGGTGACACTTTATTGTTGCTCCCTCCCTTTCTGAAGGCGTTGCTGTTGAAAAATCCCATCATTCATGTGGTCTAATGAAATCGTTGGTGCGAATATGGTCATTGTTGTAGCTTGCCAATCACATATTTGATCACTTTGAGGTTTTTTTTTCTCGCCTACACATAGCTTTGGTCTTAAGTGACTTTGCTAGTTGCCGGCGTTTTTCTCGTGTGTGTGAGATGGTGTTGGCTGTGTGCATCCTAGTTGTGCAGAGGCCGGGTGTGTGCTCACTATGTTATGTATCTTCTTGATGCTCCATTTGAGTCAATAAAATCTACCCTTTGTCGAAAAAAAATCCTCTCAAGTCAAATTTGGAGTCTTCTCATTCCTTTTTTGGACAGTCTTTTACAAGCCCCACTACTATAGCACTTCACCTTCTTCTGCATTTGTTATTCACACTTTGATATGTGAACTGAATACCACATAATGTATGGTCATGTATTCTCAAACTTTTGAAAATTTCAGACTTTCCACTATTTTCACATATTTTCCATGATCAACTCTCCTGCATATCCCGCTACCGATAGACCTAGGGCATGTTCTCCAACACCGCTTGAACTAGGTACTCACTAATACCGCTTCAACATCATCTATACTTTCTCTGACCACATGTCTACCCATCATTGTCACCATGTCCGGTGCTTGATGCATGCGTAACCGCTATCACCACTCGAGCTTCTCATGTCCCGGTCGAGTATCCTGGGTAGCTAGCTCAGACCACTTCAACCCCGAGTGTGGAGAACCATCGATTATAACTGACACGTATCCCTCGGACCATTGAGCTCCAGCCTGAACAACATGTCCCTCATTTTTTCGCATGGAATTAGACTTCGATTCTCTAGATCCTTACACTGTTCCCCCTCCATCAGCACCGAGTGAAGTCTGCCCCTCCTTCAATGTGACACCATGTAGCTAGCCATGCTCTGTCACACGCTGATTCCAGTCTCCCATATGTGCACGCACTACTGGAATCGAGTTATACGCCGAGTGCCACGGACACTCAGCAAAGGCCCAACAACCACCGGCAAAGCCTTTGCCGAGTGCTGCACTCGGCAAAAGCTAGCCGGCGTACACCTCTCTGGCAAACAGGAATTTGCCGAGAGCCAGGGTACGGGCACTTGACAAAGACTTTGCCGAGAGGCAGACAGTACCACCCGACAGTATAAAGTGACTTTCACGTCAGTTGGTTCCGTCAGCTCTTTCCCGAGAGTGGGTCTCGGCAAAACTGCCACAGCCAACCACTAGTGCATGCCACTTTGCCGAGAGTGGCTCTTGGCAAAACTGCCACAGCCAACTGCCAGCGTGCCACTTTGCCGAGAGCTGCTGTCGGCAAAGATCCGTTCCCAGACAACTTTTTACTGCTTTCCCCCGGATCCCTGCCGCAAAAATATGTATACAATACACAAACATGCATTTCAAGTCTCAATGTCTAACAACAAACTCACATAACCATTACATACAATAGTTCACACGAACTTCTTTTGAGATCACAATGTAGCTCTTTAGTACAAACTAGAAGAAACCCCGCGCATTGCTGCGGAGACTTGTTGGAGTAATTTTTTCTACAATGAACTAAGACAAAAGTTGCATTTGGGTAGACATGAAATGGCTCGAGGTAACCAAAAGGATAGTACATCATGCCATAATAACACATTTAAAAATATGTGGCATGGTAAATAGATCAGTTGTAATGAAAGAAGATCAGCCAGAAATATTTTTATTTTACTTGCCACAATACTAAGTGCACGACTAACATGATAATCAGTAGTGCATGAGTTATAGTAAAACTTGCATCCGAATATAACACCAAAATCATTGAATTAGTTGACTAAACACTCCATATTTCTAGAACCTAATGGCTGTCTTGGACTTTACATCAATAGGGAAGAGATTATTCATGAAGTTTACCATTGAAAGGAAAGGAATGGAAGCAATATATTTCTGTCCTTCAAGCTGAAAGGACCTACGAAAGATAAACCAAGAAGGGATGAAAGATTGTCATACCACACCGAAGGTTCAAATTTACAATAAACTACAAATCTAATAGCTTGTATTTACTCTCTTCCTAAAGCTCAGCTTTAGACTGAAATGAAAAATAAATAATATGTGGAAGATTAACCGAGAAGTAATGAAAGATTGTGATACCACACTGAAGGTCCCCAATCACTAATTTACAATAGACCATAAATCTAATAACTTGTATTTACTCTCTTCCCAAAGCTCGGCCTTAGAACAAAACAACAAATAAATATGTGATGCTGGATAGATATTAACAATTGCCCTGCAACAAAAACCATTTAACAAATGGGTAATCAACATACTGTAGTTAATGGAAAATCTAAGATAAATTTCCAGCATTACTCAGGATATGTAGGTCAAACAAATTGCAACCCTTTGGATGCAAAGATATACGCGATATAGTGATGACTGATAAACATAAATTTCCAGCATAACCTTAAGATGTGCAGGTAAAAAAATAGTGTAACCCTTTGGAGTAAAAGATGTACCTGATATATAGTGATGACTGATAAGAAATTGTAACCCTTTTAATATGTAATGAATGATGGTTATATATCAAAAAACTTTGTCACTATCATATTAGAACTGAATAGTAAAACGTGTATGGGCATCTGTACATGGATCGTCAAATACGATTGCCATGCAAAATATATAGGTGTGTAAGCTGAAGCTTTCAGCAGCATCTCTGGAGCACGATACCTTGAAACAACAGGTCAGTTTTAGCCTTTTTGGTACATATACACAAAAGAGTAAAATGGCCTTTTCATACAGAAACTTACCCTGCTGGAAAGATAATCTTTTTTCGAGAACACCTCGAAAGGGGCAGGGGGTTCCTGCATTTCATTGAGAAGAAAAGAGTTGGTCCAGTTTATAAGGAAAACCGGACCCGAAAACCTAACATTCTCGGCTAATCAGGGAAAACCGAATGAAAACCCAAAAAGAAAAAGAAAAGAAAGAAAACGAGAAAAAAGGCACTAGAACTTGGGGATAAACCTGGTAATTATCATTGGGGCATAATATAGGCATTGGGGCATAATATAGTCTACCAAATTACCAGATTTCATGTCGCAATGAACGCCATCTGGTACTGACTATATAAACTACACTCGGAGCATCTTACCTGCAACTTTTTACTTCTGCTAATTCAGATCAAAGCTTCAATCTGGGCAAAGACAATGGTTAATCTACAACAATAACAAAATTGATTCATAATTGTATGCTTAAGCAAAGTGATACTGCATATGTGAATTTGGGATAGCAATGTATAAGATGAGATGGCGTATGTGAGGTACAGAATATCCATACCCGAACATGCTGGAGCATCAAAGGGGTATGGTCGTCCTGGAACTGCACGACTCTAGCCACGAGCAGTCAGATTCATTTGATCTTGAGGGTCCTGTCCACAGCCACGGAATCGACATGAACCAAAGCACCTAGCCTTAGGCGAGGATAGATAAGGGAGATTGGACGGCTTTGGCGGAATCGACATGAACCAAAACATCTGGCCATATTGTGGTTGCGGTTCGGATCTTGGTGATGTGGTGACCTGACGTCTTTCATTGGAGGTCACGGGCAGCAGCGAGACGGAGGGAGGGAGAGCAAGACTACAGCAGGCCTCACCCACTGTAGATACAGGTAGACCTAGTCGGGGGCTCGGGGCAACCAGAGGCAGTCCGACCGGCGATCATGCCGGAGGAGCTCCTTGATGTAGAGATCAGTTCCCCGCCGCTGCACCCTGTTGTAGACAGGGGAAACGACTGGTTTATTTGTGGGGAAGGGTGTTCACTAAGATAGAGGGCTTGATCGTTTCGTTTCTCATACCCAAGCCTCTATTGCAGGCAAGGTTTTTGCCCCAACATTCACCCACTTGTGTGAAAGTGACCCGTGGTGAATTTTGTACATGGCATGTGCCTTTTTTTTGGTATGTGGATGTGTACAAATGTCTTGTGTATTTAGAAATTTGATTCAAATTTTTTGAACGGGTGTGGCGATTACTTTGGTTCGCTTAGCATTTTTTGGCTGCATGTGGGCCAGGCTGATGTGATTGTTCTTGGCCCGTTGACCTGGTTGTCTAGCGTTCCTTTCGTGGGATTCCTTTCTTATCTGGCTTGCACGTGCCTCCTGATCGAGTTGTGGTGTCGTGCATCCGTGTATTCGGTTCTCGGTGCCGCTTTCTAGTCAAAAAAGGGTGCCGCTTCGATCGCGTAATCTAGACGCTCCTCGTGTTTTTGATCGGTGCCGCTTCCATCGTTTGATCTAGAGCCTGCTGTTAGTTTCTGGTTCGCGCCGCTGTCGTCGTCTAATCTCGAAACCTCGCCGTCTATCGCCACCGTTGCGGGGTTATAGATAGACCATCCTTCTTGCCATATTATTGTAGTAGGTCTTCTTCGGTCTCACGTATATTGTCTCCATGGTATCTCTTTCTTTCTGTTGTAATGGACCGCGGCGTCCGGGTCGGCCTCCTCGTTCCCGGGGGGCTGTGCTTGGCCGGCGCGGTGGTTGGGGCCGTTCTGCTGTATCGCCGTTGTGTCGGCTCGGCCCGTATGTATGGAGCATGCTCCGGCGTTTGATGATCATGCATGCAGTCTGCGGCCGGCTCATGGGATGCCAGAGCGAGCGCCCCGGCAAGCGGCGCCACTCGTGCGACAACGGCTGCGCCTACGTCCGGTGCTCCCCGATGGACGGCGGCGTCTGCTCCGCCGGGTCCAATACGTCTATAACCAGCACGGCTACCAGAGCTGCGTAGCCTACTACGAGGCCGTGACCACGAGAGCATGTGCCCACACGTGCCTTGCTCCTGCACGGGGTCCGGCCATGCCTCCATCGGTTCGCTGCCGCCGCCGTTGAAGTCAGCCGCCAGGAGCGGCGCCTCCGGATCTCCGTCGCCCCCGACTTTTCCTTGCAGTGTCTCGCCTCCGCCGCTGTGCCGCATCGAGCTAGCCAGAATCGGCATCGTGGGCATCAGCCCCTTCTCAAGCCGTGCATCGTGGCCATACCCCGCACGTGGCTCCTGCGGCAACAGCGCGAGGTGGCAGCGACCCGCGTGCATGTAGAGCGGCGGTGGCGGCACACGGTCATCGTGCGGGGAAGATGTCCTTCGCACCTGGCGGCTAGCCGGGCATCGCCACATCCGGGATGATGGAGCAGACATCGCCGCCCATTACGAACGCCGGTATGGCAGCCATTCGGCGTTGGGTGGAGGAGGTCGGAACAAACGCTAGCACACCAGCCAAGTTATGGCTACAACCATGGCAGCGTCGATGCAATCCAGAACCTCTCGCCTTCAACTGGAGTATCCTGCGGAAGACGCGGTGCTCGATGTTTGTTCCCTAGCTTCCCGGTGTTTGTTCCCTGCTCCACAGGTACCGTGGCTTCTAAAAGTCTAAAACAGGTCGGGTTTCTTTCTTTGTGTTCTTTCGCAAGATTTGACGTGTTTCTTTCTCTGTGTTCTTCCACAAGATTTGACATCATGATTTAACTGGTCGAAAAGCAAAAACTGTTGACGTTAGAACCATGTGGCCACCCCATGCAAAACTCACTCACTCACGTAGGCACCTCGCCTCTCAGTCCCATGCACATGCACGTGGTCACATCACTGTAATTCACGCTCAATCAAAGCATGCACCCATCAGCGACAAAACGAAAGCAAACAGATTACATGCCGCCCCATGAAGAACGTAGTTTGACAAAACAAACCGCGGAAGAAAGTGCTACGGCCACACATATCATGTACCAGCACTTGGGCATTCTGTTCATGGAAAAACTGTTTTTTAAGTTTTTTTTAAGAGAATTCAAAAGGAAAATATACACCGTTATCCTTTTTTAGTGGATACCTTTACCTTTTCTAATTTGTGAAAAGACATGAAGATCTGGTACCGGGTTCTGAACATGAATGTCGACAAATAAAAGTTCACACAAAATAGAAAAACTAACACACGAATGACCCAGCGAAGTGCAGCCACAACTCAAGTAACTATTAATTGAACAAGAAAAAATATATGTACATAAAATATTATATACTACATAGATGATTCACCGAAATCCACCAAACTCAAACTTAGCATGCGATATATAGAAGTACTTCCCTTGTTTAATAAGTATCGATTACTTCATGCAATAAAACTTTCCTTCTTCAAACACCTTAGCATCCACAATGACTTTATGTTCATAAAAATCATTCAAAATTTATATTACTTAATAGACATGCAAAAAGTTAAATGAATAAGTAGTAACCAACCAATTAGCAAAATGATCAGCAGATGAATGCATACAGGATTTTAACATAGTGTTGCATGCACACCTCTATTATTGCTTCCCCTAAAAATTAGGTTATTGCCAAAAAAAATTCATCCCGAGTCAAGACTAATAAAAAAAGTGTAAGTATATACAATAGTATACACTGTTAACCATAACAAGGCGCGGCGTGCCGCTGCGCGGGTACATGCTAGTTTATTTCCAGGGAGAAGGGGGAGGGTCTTCTAGGGTTCGGTCCGTTCCGTGCGCTAGTAGTAACAAAATGTTAGAAGATGAAGAGCAAATGAAATAAAAATGTATCAAATGATTTGTTGGAAAAAGAATTCTGAGGTGGCATGTGGGGGGCCATGTGTGATGATGTGCATAGGCTGCGTGTCAAAAGAAATAAGATAGTGGGGATAAACTATTTAGGTATTATAGATGTCTACTTACTAAACAATAAAGTGGTCAATGCATTTCTACATGCGACCACAAGATAAAAGCATCACCACAATTATCACAAACTGAAGAAGAATTATCAAGTTCGTTCATCCACTGAACCCGATAAGCCGTTTCTGGCTAGCACATCCAGTGAACCCATCCACTGAACCCACTAATTCAGATTTTCTCTTCTGCTTAAGCACATACTGATTGTAATGATACTCTGCCTTCTCTTTGCTATTTAATGAGTCGTGGGAGCTGCCTTCGTAGTAAATTACTTGTTCATTGCATTCAGACCATGAATCGTAGACTCCTGGACATCTACCTCTGTATACCGCATACCACTTCATCTACAAAGATAGAGAAAAAAAGGCAGAGAAGGAATGCAAGGTTAAAAATATCACATCATACATAATCCACATAAGCGTTCGTCACCCATACAATCAAAAGCATCGCAAGTAGCAACATAAGAAGTCCATGTCAGCACCTACATGACTATATCACTAAATCAACGCCAAACTATCTAGGTGGACTACTCGGAGGTGTAGTCGGTGAAACCGGTGATCGTGGAGTCAGAGCACGTCGGGGCATCCCCCACGGTAGAGGACCAAGTGTCGTCGGGAATGTACGTCGGTGGACTCAATGGCATCGAGTCGTCACACTCCTTACGTGGTGGGGCCTTCTTCTCCTTAGCTGGGAGATTCTTCTTGGCCAGATCCTCAAAATATTTTATTAGGATCAGCTGCGGGTGCTTCTCAATGAGCGCCGCCAAGCGGTCCTCGGCGAGCTTCTCCTTGACCGCAGAGTCGACCCTAATGGAAGCTGCGTCGTCGGAGGAACCCATAGCCGTGAAATCGATCGGTGCTAACACCTTTCATCACACAACGAAAAATAGCATAAGAATCAAACATCAAAGATTACTTCTAAGCAAATTAATCATCATGTACACTATCTCACGAATATTTTGACTTTCGGTGATGGTCGAGCTGGGCGAGTCCATCGTGCATGAAAAATGTATATCACAGGACGAACTCGCACAGATCGACAGCCATTGCCAGAAGACGATTTTCTTTCTCCAAGAACAACTGTCATCTCTCTCGCGTATATATGGTGGAACTCTCTCTGGTGGTGGTATATATGGTGGACACTATCTCGCGGATATTTCGACTTTCGGTGATGGTCAAGCTGGACGAGTCCATCGTGCGTGACAAATGTATATCACAAGAAGAACTCGCCCAGATTGACCGCCATTGTCAAAATTCGATTTTCTTTCGGCTATGGTCGAGCTGGGCGAGTCCATCGTGCGTGAAAAATGTATATCACAAGACGAACTCGCACAGGTCGACCGCCATCGGCAAAAGACGATTTTCTTTCTCCAAGAACAACTCTCATCTCTCTCACGTATATATGGTGGAACTCTCTCTGGTGGTGTTATATATGGTGGACACTATCTCACGGATATTTTGACTTTCATCGTATATATGTGGGCGTATAAATGAACTAGGCATAGAAGTGCTCCCCGTCTGAACCCATTATGTTTGCTTCAAAGTAAACAATAATACCGTCACAAATTGGCTATGGCATTTGGCCAAACACTTGTCAGGCGTGGTGTCCACCATGGACACAAATGTGCAGGGGCAGAGGGTACCTGGGCGGCAGTCGGGCCAGTGACGGAAGGGAGGCATAGGCGTCCGGGTGAAGCACGGGAGGTCCGCAAGGCCTAGCGGTTGTCGGTCTTGGATTACACAGATACAAAATCAAGGGGAGGGATATAGTCAGAAAATCAGGGCTCCTGGCCGGGTTTTTGGGTGGGCCGGGTGTGTTGAATGCCTACGTGGCGGCCGTCTGGACACTCGGAAACCTCCCCAGATTTGCTTTCATTTTGCGAGAATTTGGACGTACAGACCGGTCCACGGACATTTGATGACAGAAAGTGTCCAGACTGAGTTGTTCGAACTTTTATGGATGTTCTGGTGGACAGTTGAGTTTCTCTAACTTGGCGGTGGCATAGTTTGGGGGCATACACTCTACAACCATATGAAAATAATTTAGCATGTAGGCATAACATACATTCACCGTGTCTCAAAAATTCTGATTTAAATTAGACCTACAACTCTAGGAATAAAAAAAATTCTCAATTCATTTTTTGGTGGTGAAAAACAGTTTATTCATCACCGAAATCCACATGAAGTGGGATACATCGAGGGTCATACGGGTTGCCTAGCCAAAGATGGCGGCCCGTGCCCTGGGATAGAGAAAATCTAGCTAGTCTATGTGTTTCATAGTTAACAGCACGTCCCTCAAAAGTAAAAACACAATTAAACATAGCAACTTTGAGATTGATTTCGCTCATGATCGCACCGTGAATTCCTTGCGTTCCCTTGGCTATATCAGCAACTAACACGATTTTGAGATTGATTTCGCTAATGAAAAATTCTCAATTCATGCTATGAATGGTGTTGGTCATAAATTGGGCCACAAATTTGGCCCACTAACACGATTTACAGTTATTGTTTCTGTTTCTCAAATTACAGTTTGAATTAACTTTTGAATTTCGATAACATGGTTTTTTTTATCAAAGAAGGGCTTTCCCCTTTCGATTTTCATTACTGAAAACCCACTGCAGAACCAAAGTATTCATCCTAACACTACCAGATTCCAACGCAACGCAGCATAAAACCACATAACCAAAAGCCAACAAGGCATGCAGTCTACCTAACCCATCATCCCGGGCTTACAAAGTTCATGAATTTTGATAACATGGTAGGTATTTATATTATGTCTGTGTGCTAAAGTAATTTTTGTTTCGTTGGAAACTAGAGTGATTTTCGGAGAGCCGGGGCGTGGAACAAGTGGCTGCACCTCCTATCAGCTCAGATTTTGTACCGTGCACGTCTGCAAGGCAGCGCTGCGCATCAGCGGATGGCATCGCCGACCACGGTTGCCTCCGACGAATGAACTTCGTACGCAGCAGTATTTGAGTAGTATTCAGAATTTCAGACTTCAGAGACTGTCTGTGTCAAATACACACCCTACTCTGATCTGAAGAATGATCGTCAAGGTGAAAGAGTATATTTCTCAAAGCTGAAATTTCGCCTTTGAGACATGACGAAATTAGGAAACTTGGCTCGCGAATTTAACAGGACTACACTCAGGAATTACTTGTTATTTTTTCAGAGGCCACGAACCAATCTTTTGATACCAGTCCAACGAAGCATACGGTGAGAATTGGCAATGGACAACGAGTCCCGTAGCGACGTGGCCTCATGTCCTCCGTGCCGCTCTGCTACCACTCCTCCAGCGCTCCAGCGCGTGCTCCGCGAGCCGCCGCCCGCGCCCCTCTGGCACTCTCCCGCTCCGCCCTGGCCCTGGCCGCGGCGAGCTCGGCCTTCGTCTCCTTCAGCTGCTTCTCTAGCGCCGCGACCTCCGCGTCCCGCACCGCCAGCTTCCCTTGCAGCTCCAGCGCGTAGCCCAAGGAGGTCGACACGTAGTTCGCCGCCTGCGCACAAATCACAATGATCGATCAGACTCCGGACATACGCCCACCGGTCAAGAATTTGACATTGTATTCACTGGCATACGGCATACCTGGAGAATCGCAACATAGCTCGCCGCGACGACATCGGACGGCTCGTTCGCCGCGAACGCACGGTGCTGCGGTGGCGCGACGGCGCCCTGCAGCAGCTCCCGTGCAGCCTCCCAGCCCGTGCCGTCTCCGTCGTGGCTGATGGGGAACCCCGGCGGTGGCGAGCGCATGCCGGACAGCGGCGTGTTCAGCAGAGAACGAGGCGGGCCCTCCTCCCTGTTGGCTTCCTCCAGATTCCTCTTCTTTGCGCACAATGGCGGCGACCCTGGCGCGTGGCGGCCCGGCTCGGCTTTCGCCTTCTTCGCCGACGCCGACGCCTGAGCGGCCGCCTTCTCCGCCAGCATATGCTTCATCATCTCGTAGACAGAGGGATCCATGCCTAGCACACGAACACGATAGGTAGCAACACCAGACCAAAGCTCGATTAAAAACAGGGGAATCGGAGGGGTTAGGGACAGCGTTCAATTACCTTTGGAATCGGAGGTGATGCGGGTAAACGAAGGTGGCGGCGGCGGCGTAGATGCGACAGGTGCCATGACGGCTGCAAGGTTGCTGTCGGAGAGGCATGTGTCGATGTCAACGGCGGCGCCGGCGTAACTGCGCAGTAGCTTCGCCGCGTGTTTCCTCCCCTCGCTGTCAAGTACCGGCTCCATGAAAGAGCTCTTGGACGGCTCGCCCCACTCCACGGGGAAAGGCCACGGCTCCGGCGACGAGAGGAAGAAGAACGAGTTCTTCCAGTCCTTGATGCAGCTCGGCATCCCCTTGAAGCGCAGGCCGGAGGTGTCCCTGGATCGGAAGAAGTAGCACCCTCGGTGCTTGCGGTTGACGATCGACAGCAGGAAGAAGTACCGGAACACGGGCAGCGACGGCGGCACGCCGGCGGAGTGGCAGAGCACCAGGAAGCCCGCCAAGATGCGCCACCCGTTGGGGCGCGAGCTGGGTCGGCGCGATGCCGAAATGGGCGAGCACGTCGCAGAAGAAGCCGTGCAGCGGGACGCGCATCCCGGCCTCCAGGGCTTCCGCATACACGCAGACGCACCCCGGCGGCGGGGGCGAGCTCGCGCGCAGGTCGCCGGCGGGGCGCGCGGTGTACCGGTCCCTGGGGACGCCGTACTTGTCGCACACCGCGTCGACGTCGTGCTGCGTTCGCAGGAAGGAGACGGCGCCCTCGGTGTCGCCTTGTCTCGGGCGGGCAGCGCGGTGGTCCGGCTCCACGGAGGACGTGGAGGACGAAGGCATGGCGTCCTGATTGTCTTCCTCAGGTTTCCTCTCGCAGTGGCAGGAGTGTAGCAGTGGAGTGGAGTGGCTTCCCGAGGAGGCTAGCCAAGGCAGGACACCCCCATCCAACGGATAGTCAAAATGAATCAAAGCTTGGGTTAAATCCATCGTGCAAACAGCCCAGGTCCGTTGGCAAACGAGCATAGTTTGTTTCCCCACAGCCGAAAATGTCAGCGGGAAATTTTGCCGAGTAAAGTCTATTTTAAACCTTGATTTCGTACAGCTGGTCGGAATTGAACCCTAACCTCTCAATCCCTGAAATCCACACTCTGTACTCAGTTATCCCGACCAGTCTCGACCCTGGACCTGTTTGGTGCAGCGGGAAAAGATCGATCCCACCCGGGATCATAGTATACTCTCGCTGACATCCCTGCCCCACGCGTCATCTCGATCGTATCCTCAATGGTCGTGGTGGGCGTGGCTCCTGGTCGCGTTGCGGCGGCTAGCCAAGGCGTAGCAGCCATGTCAAGCACGCGGGCAGGGGAGGACGCTACACGGCGCTGGCACTTCTTCAACCTCCGCAGTCCGCACAACGCAGGTCCATGGAGCATGCGAGCGGAGAGCCGCCGCCAGGCGCCAGCCCGACCTTGTCGACCGGCTGGTCACCTTTCGCGGCCATGTCGGCACCGAGAGGACGGCGTCACATGCCTCAGCATCAAAGCGCTACTCAAGTGATACGTACATGCTCGATCGTCACCCCGTAATTGATCACATGTGTACGTGCAAATGCATGTCCATGGTTCAGGCGTGGCAGTTCCCCGGAGGGCACGAGGCTGCTCGTTGACACATAGGCATTGGCTGGGACCCAGCTGCGTGGCCAGAGCCGGCGAGGTTCGACCGGGAGGTTCATGGCACAGGGCCATCGTATGGCCGCGGCTGGCAACCAACCTGTACCAGTGATGGCGCAGTTCTTGGGGAAATTGAAGGAGAGACAAATAAATATAACATGTGGACCTATGTTGTCAGTGAGTGTAGAAAGTGATCTCGACCGGGATTGTGAATTTTCTCACACGCCAAACTGATCTAAGCGAATCCAGGGTTTGGATTGACCAGGATCCGTTAGTACAAGGTATCAGTTTCAGGGATTAAAAGGTTAGGGTTTGATTCCGACTGGACGTATGAAATGAGGGTTTAAAACATACTTTACTCAATTTTGCCACTCTAATTTTTACCAATTTTTCTTCTGTCACTAACATTTCGCCTTTTCACTTTAGATTATAACAATGCATCTCAATTGCCATTTCATGACAAAAGAAAAAAAATCAGAGCGGCAGTTGTGATACATTTTCAAAATCTAACTCTTGCAGAAGTTAAATGTTTTTCTTTTCGCTTTTGTCACGAAATGACAATTGTGATACATTGTCAAAGGTTAGGAGTGAAAAAAAAATAGAGGCAGATGCCAAGGCTGCCGTCTCTGGATGTTCATAACACCGTCGAAGTCAAGAAAACTATCTTAACATAGTGCCTAGGAAGTCACCGGCAAATTAGACCCTACAACAACGATATGTGAAACTGGTCGTCATTACCGAGAAGAATGCATCGAAGAGGGTTGGACGACCACTCTATGATTCATCCAGATAGATTTGATCAGAACGGGAAGAACGGTAGCCAAAGTACCGTGTCACTATATGCGATCTTGGTTACACCGTCGGTAATCTATGTGAACGCCAGACAGATACGTATCTAGCTAGACAAATCTGAGACAACTAACTCGGAACGGATGTAATCTGCATTATTTTCGAGCATTTCATGGTATCTTCATTCTTGCGATACTCAAGATGAGACCAGATCATATAAACCGTGTAAACCGTGCCACTTGATTTGGCATTGCTAAATCGCGGAGATTTTTTACGGTGCATCATACTACCTATGAAACCGAGTAGTATTGAATCATCTCAACCGTTGATTAGCGGGGTAGTTTTGTCTTTTTTTTTTCTTAATTAGTAAAATTCCACGAGGTGTCATCGCCGGTCATCAACGCGCATGTCCAACAATCGATCAGAGGAGCTAGCCTCCGTGCCATTAAGTTGGAGATCCAAGTCGCCGGTCGGGCATCGAATCAACCAGCAGGCCGCGGAGCCACCGCTGTAGCGTCCTGAGTAGTGGCGCCGTCGTCGCAGTTGTGCCTGCTTCGCTTGCGTGCAGCGGCCGCAGGCACCGCTTAATCACCGAAAAAACAATCAGCTAATCATCGACATACTAGTGCCTGCTTCGCTTGCGTGCAGCGGCCGCAGCCGCCGCTTGATCGCGGGAAAACAATCAGCTAATCATCGACGTACTAGTGCCTCATGACACTGATCAATCAACTTTTGTGCATGGTTATTTCCTTGGCAAAAATACCGTCCGGCAAGGATCCGCCGGAAAGTATTTAGACGGACCGGTTCCTGCAGTCCCGTGGGAGCAGGATAACCCGAGAAGAAAACACACTGATTTCTCGATGCGTGTAGAGTTTTGGTATTTACTTTGTAAGTCTTCCAATTTTACCCCTTAAACAAAATATACTATTCATTCTTTCTAGTAGTATCAGTGGATCTAGTCCATTAAATGACTTGAAATGGACGGCTCATATTATTTTGATGTACCGTAAAAGGTCGATGTGAGAAACTTTCACTTGATTATCATTGTTCGGATTCATGAACCATTTCCAGATCACAGACGTAAACCAGATTTATTTCGCTAGCAGACCGTAGTAGACAGCAGCATTGTTCCTGAATATTCACCAAAATGAACCGTGAACCGTGCATGCAACATCATTGAGTCGATTTCCCCATAAAAGTGGTAGATAACGGGCTTGATTTCCTCATGAAATCAATGTTGACCATGAACAAACCTTCCACAAACAACAAATTAGGATAGGCATATGTCTACATCATACGATCATCGCTCAGCAGTTCAAAGCATCAACTAATCAGCCCGAGCTAATCAAGTGGCAGGACAAGCTTGGCGGCGTCGAGGCGCGGGTAGTGCCGGAGCACGACGCCCTTCATCTCCTCCGCGCCGCGCTCGTACCCCGCCAGCGCATGCTCCGCGAGCCGCCGCGTGTGCTCCTCGGACGCCAGGAACTGCTGCACCGCCGCCGTCTTGGCGCTCTCCAGCTCCGCCTCGGGCGCCCGCTTCGCCGCCGCGAGGTCGGCCTTTGCCTTCTCTAGCTCCGCCTCCGCGGCCTGCCTCGCCGTCTTCTCCTTGTCCAGCTGCTCCCACAGCGCCACGTTGTCGCGCTCCCGCGCCACCAGCTTCTCGTCCAGGTCCAGCGCGTAGCCTGACGAGAAGGAGACGTAGTTCGCGGCCTGCGCACGCCATAGTTGCCGCCGCACGGCACACACCAACAATGTGATCCGGGGTCCGGTCCGGACATACACCGACGGACGAACGATTTGGTTGCAAGAATACCTGGAGCATTGCCACGTAGCTCGACGCGACGACGTCGGAGGGCTTCGACGCCGCGAACTTGTCCTCCCGCGACGGCGTGACGATGCACTCTAGCACCTTCCGTGCGACCTTCCAGTCGGCTGTGTCGCCGTCGTGTATGTCGGGCACGGGCGAGTGCGGTGACCGCGGGTCAAAGCCCGGCATGGTACGCGTATCGGACACCGGGACGGCGCAGCCAAGCCCGTCTGTTGCAGTTGCAGTGGCCTCCTCCCATTTCCTCTTCTTCGCGGACAACGGCGGCGTGTCGCTGAGCGCCTCGCTTTTCACCTGCTCCGTCCCTGCTGCCGGCGCCGCCGTCTTCTTCACTGGCATAGTGTCAGTCATGTTGCGGACGGGCGGATCCACCTCTAGCGACTAAACAACAGCAGTGAAGCGGGTCGAACTCTTACCTTCGGCACCAGTAGAACGGGGAGAAGGCTGAGGTGCGCCGGCGAGGTTGGCGGACAAGGCCGCAGCAAGATTTGTCTCGCCGAGGTAAGCCCGGATATCAACCGCGGCGCCGCGTGCGCCTAGCAGCTTTTCCGCCCGCTGCCTCTGCTTGCTCGTCAGCACCAGATTTGCGGACGATCTCCTGGACGGCGGCTCGCCCCAACGCACGGGGCACAGCCATTGTCCCGGCGACGTCAGGAAGAAGAAACCCCCTTTCCACTCTCTCTCGGATGTGGTATAGTTGAGGCCAGTGAAGAGCACTCCGGCGGCGACCCTGCAGCGGATGTAGCACCAGCCGTTCCTGTTGTACAGCTTGAAGAAGTGCCACCCGTTCAGCGAGAGCTGGCCCGGCGCGAGGCCCAGGTGGTTGAGCGTGTCGCAGAAGAAGGCGTGCAGCGGGAATCGCACCCCGGCGGCCAGCGCGTGGGCGTACACGCAGACGGCCCCCGGAGGCGGCGTGCTGCACGCGCGCAGCTCGCCGGCGGGGCGCGCGAGGAACTCCCTTCCTGCAGAGGGCGTCGACGGCGGCCTGCGTGCGCAGGGTCGAGGCGATGCGCTCGGCGGCCGGCCCGGAGAGCGCGTCCGGGGCGGCGGCGTCGTCGTTGCTGTCCGTGTCGGTGTCGCTGATGAGGACGACGGAGGACGAGGAGGAGGAAGCCATCGCTGCGCTTCTGCACTTGGTGCCCTTGGTAGCTTCCGCCTCGACGACGACGGTGTCCTTGCCCGGCCGGAGGAGAAGCAGATGAGGGTTTTCTTGCTAGTACTCTGCTTTGGTTCGAGTCTGCTGCGGGCTGCGGCAAAGCAAAGTAGTGTTGGGTCAGAGTTTTGCATTTTGCATATGCAGCCCGGACCGGATTAGAAAGTAGTACAGACCCATACAAGTTTTACGACCCTGCCATGTGATGCAAATGCAAAATATTTTTACAGAATAAAGTATAAATTCTGAAATCAACTAAATATTCTAGGAAAATCCTAAAGAGACCAAAGCTTTATTGAGATAGTAGTAGTAGTATAAAAGAAGAATCCAAACTTTTTTACGCACATACATTGACCTATATGAACGCACACACAAAGTACCCCCACGAGCACCTTTGAGATACTCGTCCGGCGCAACATCTTGAATTTGACAAAGTCATCATAGTTAATGGGAACGTCTACTCCTACTAAACAAATATCGTTGGAAACTTTAAAAATAATTCAGAAAAATGTGAGTGCCCGTGTCAAGTCTAGAACTTGAATTCTTTTTTTTTTTGAGATGTAGAACTTGAACCTTGATGGGTTGGGTTGGCTCCATCATAAGAAATCTAACCATCTGAGCTACGCTCAGTTCGCAAATCCAAACATTTTTAGCGAGCAAATTAGAATTCTTCATTTACGAGCGTCGAAAATATTTCTTCTTTAACCTAGCATCTATGGACAGGTAAGTCTTCGAATATATGAATCTATGTGCGAAACAAACTGAACGGCAGGATACACTTACTAAAAAAAATCCCTACACACTTAGTCGGATGCTTCATAGAGAAAGAACAACCCCCACAAAATAAAAATTGTATGCAATTTTGACTATGGGATGCGGCAGAAAAAAAATGTGTTGAAACTCACCCAAGATTTTGCATAAAGTTAGACCTTGTGTTAGTTCCTCCGAAATTTGGGACTTCTTTGGTTCGTTGGATTATCAGAATGTTGAAATAGAGGGGAAATGTGAATGGATTGGATGTCATGTCACAGTGTTTACTTTGGAAAATTGAAATGCGAAAAATACGGAACAAAAGTTGTTTGGTTGCGTGACATGAAAATTCATAAATCTAAGTTAGACATTCGGTGCATGCCTTCGTTAGAACGTACTACAAATGAAATGCTGTAAAATTTGGACGGCACGGAGTTCTATCTTTTACATTCAAAATGCAATGTGTTTTGTGCGGAAAATGTCTACAAAAAATTACAGCTTTGTAAAAGTCAAACAGGCTACGTGGAAAACATACCAAGTCATGAAACTCCAGAATTTAATTAGATTTCTGAAGTGAGGAGTCATTTGGAGGGGAATTTTATATCCTACAGATGTGCTTTGAAACAATCATGCAACCAAACAAAATTTTGCAATCCACAAAAAAAAAATTCGAAGTGGCTCCCGTGTTTTTTTTTTTCTTGTTTTGTAAATTAAAGCGGACCAACTCCTGAGTCAAGGGGAAGTCTTGCAGGTTCTTTTGACTGTACCAGTAGTATAGTCGACGGGTATTCCTTCGGGCTCTCATTGGTTGGTTCAATGCGTGCATCCTCACGGGCCACCGGCAGTGAACCTGCTCTTCACTAGCTAGCGCGGGTTTGGCGTTGCAGACACGGCACATGTGGCCACAGTTGCCCAAGATCGCTCTGCTATGCAGAAGACACAGGCACGGAGGCAGAGTCTTGATCGGTGAAAGTGCATGCCGCTGCAGCACCGAGCACTACATGGCATGGACCACCCGCCTGAGGATCATGTGCATGTCCAGACGTCATGGCTAAGCGAGTAAAGATCAAACGACATGATGCGTTAGTAGGAAGCCAAGTATAGCACATATATTCAACAGGAAAACTGATTTTCTGGTATATATATCAGACTGACAAATTGACCCAGTATATGAGATTCAAATTAATGGTGATATGTTGTCTAAAAAATCATTGGTGGTCTCATTTGTTCGTCAGATAACTAATTAATGACACACACCGTAACTTTCTTCCTGTATGATTGGTAGACCTTAAATTCAACTCTAAGCAGTTCAATATTTCTCAATGATTCATGTTTAATCTGTGTGCTACGCATGCAAGCTTAGCATGTTTAGTTGCCCATGATAAAGCAGAAGTATTTATCCTGATTAAAGACCAACAGGGCATAAAATTTCAGCACAAAGCATAATTATTTAGATTGATTAAGAGCAACAGGTCATAAAGCTCAGTGCTAAAGAGTAGCAGAATGACATCAATTTTGCCATATACAGGGCTAATATAGAATTCTCAAAGTACCTATCGTTCGTACAAAGCAATAAAAGTCTGAGAGAGCATCCAGCAGTACTGATGCAACATATTATTCAGAGGTAGGCATTACTACAAGTAGTGAACCATCGAATAGAAGTTCACTGAAACAGCGCCCAGGCGATGCAAAGTCCAGCCACCATTACAGCAGCTCATTCATCCAAATAATGACTTATATAAGCTATTCTTACATAGCATATTGGAAAAAGAGTACAAAACCCATCATGGATAGAAAACTAAAAGTCATCCTTATATGATGTACCGGCAAAATAAAGTACTTAGTGCAGCTTCGATGGAGATTTGGATAGACAGCATAGTCTGCCGTCGACCTCAATTTAATCAGATGCCTAAAAGTAAGTACCGGAGAGTTACATCGGTAGTTATCAAAAAGAATGGTCACCAAGACAAAAAAAAAATGATCTCCTAAGAGAATGGTCTACCAACACGATGAAACAAATCAATTTGATAATTAATATGTTAATACATAAAATTATCTCGTAAAGGACACCATAACTGCATCAACACACAAGGGAAAATTATGTCCTAAAAGCATAATGTACTCACATTAATTATCAGTGCTCAAAAATATCATAACAAACCTGAGCAACCCAAGCAGCGAACAAAAGCCAATAGCAAATGCTCACTGGTCACAACAAAATGGGAAATCAGATGGGTCGACCCATATCACCAGTGAGGCTAACTAAAAGGAAACTAAAACCATGCCTGATCCAAGATTTTGTGGTGATACCAGTCATTAGTAAAACCCAAATAGTTTCCAATTATACAACTAAAGGAAACCACCCCCCGGGTGGTGCACTCTGCTTCTATTCATCTCTACTGGCTAGCTCTCTCCCTCTATCTTTGTTAAGCATTAGTAAATAACTAAATATAGTAAAGGACAAAATGACTTGGCAAAAGCAATCCACACAACAAAAAGAGAGATGCAAGGCAGCGATAATTACTTGTCGCATTGTTCTTTCGAAACTATACATATCTGTAATGTTCTTTTGAAACTATACATATCTGTACCAGTTGACCATGACCGCACAAATCTACACGACAACATGTTTTGAAAACATATCCTGAAGGGAAGATGGGCTGCATGAAAAAAGCAGGCCCAATTATCCATGGACAGCAGGATTGTACAACATGCTAAACTACAATAAAATGGAATATTTAAGTTACATCGCAATCTGTATAAATGTGCAAGAAACATTTTTTTCCTACATAGTTTTATATGTATTGTCCATCTCCCTCCAATATTCAGTACCAAGCAGGCTATAAATGTCATGGGTAGGATACAATCTATTACTCTGTTTTCGATAAGCTCTTTACACATATTAGTATGTTAGAACAAGGTAACAAGCTAAAAAATATTCTTAAAATGACATGAAGTTTTTAAACAAATCGTCATCAAATGGAAATTATTTGCATACTGGAAGATATATTGAGCCTTACCTCCAATATAAAGAAAAATAGAGAATAAACTTCTGACACTTTATTAGGCTGACGACCTTATACAACAAGTGGTCTGAAGTTACTCTGTTACCAATCTCCCGATTGAAAATGCCATGAAGAAGAAGTGTCTGTGAAGAAGTGATGAAACTTGTTCCCACAAGAATATATGTACATTTGAAATATATTAAATTGGTGGTAGCTAAGTCATTGACAATTTTGTGGTTCAAAATAATAGTATAATCACAATGCCCTATAAGCTACCAATTCAGCAGCCTGAACCCTGGCAGTTGTTTCTCTTCGCTCGATCTTCTAAGTAGGTTAAAAAGCTATTGTTTCCATAAATATTTGAATCACAGCCACCATGGCCCAGATATAAATATGACCCATTGACTTTGTTTTTGTTCTGGTCGCTAGCAAGCAAAACTCCACTGGCTGTATTCCCATTGGTGGCAAGATAATGGATGGAGCGGATGCATAACCACTCGACCAACTGCCATTTGACGATTAGTAACAACAGTTAGCTTTATATAACATGCACAGTACTAATTAAAGTAGAAATTAAAATGAAAAAAGAGTGTGCAAAAAAGGGATAGCCGCATGTGCAATTAAAGAGATATACACAATTTATTTTTTGTTTTCCTTTTCTTTTTTCCTATGTAAGAAAACAACTTATATTCTAAATAAACTTTTCGGACAAATCGACTAAATTTTTGTTTAAATTCGAATAATTTTAAATTTGAAAATCTACATAAAAGGAAATTTGGTGCAGAATGAATATATGTAAAGTTTTCGAACAAATCAACTAAATTTGGTTTGAAATCAAATAATTTTAACTTAAAAAATATAGTGCAGAGTGAATGCACATAAGTTCCTTTGGACAAAACGACGAAATTTTTGTTTGAATTTGAATAATTTTAAATTAAAAATCTAGATAAAAGGAAATATAGTGCAGAACCAATGTACATAAATTTTTCAGACAAATCAACTAAATTTTTGTTTCAAATCCACTAATTTTAACTTAGAAAATCTTGTACAGAATGAATGAAGATAAATTCTTTTGGACAAATGAATGAAATTTTTGTTTGAATTCGAATAATTTAAACATGAAAAATCTGGATAAATAAAATATAGGTCAGGATGAATGTATGTAATTTTTTTAGACAAAGCAGCTATTTTTTTTATTCGGATAATGTTGGCATTGGCCTGGTTGGATCGTGCTAGGCACCTGCTTCGTGTTCGCATCCAGGGGTGTGTAGCGATCATGTTGCATGTACTTTCCTCTCATGGTACCATAATCTACCACGGATACATCCTAAAGTACAGATCGACTCTACTCCGCCATTGTCGTGATGATAAGACAGGTGTGATGGCACGGAAGGGCTGTCCGTGAAGACCAAATTAAAAAAAAAAATGGATGGATCTTCGCCTGCTATGATATGCTGGATATGTGCCAGTGAAGTTGTTGATGACCTAGTGTGAGGCCGTCATGGTCTACCAAGGCATGCCCGACTAGCGAGAAATGCCCGGGTAGCTGTGGCATCGTCGTACGATAGAGTGAACTTTTTTTTGCCATGAATAATGAGAAGAGTTGTTGTCCGTCTTATCCTGCGCCAGGCCGGCGAGCATGATCCAATAGGTGACCGCCTCAGCGATCATGATCTAATAAGTAGAGACTCCTCTATCTCACCAAGAAGTTTCCCTTGTAATACAGGTCAGTCGAGGCAGCTCTCCCAAATGACACTTGGATAACTGATCTAGCGCATGGCAACATACAGCCGTTGTGGGCAGAGGTGCTGCGCCTCCGAAGATGGTTGCCGCCCAAAAACATTCAGCTAAACGAGAACTGCCGCGACGCGATCAGATGGAAACACGAGGTTTCAGGCGTCGCGTCTACACCACTACTATGCATACAACTGTCAGTTTCAAGGGTTTGATCAAGTCACGGCTCAGGAAGCTGTTCTGGCAGGCTTGGGCGCCGGGACGGCTGAATTATTTTTGTCTGGCTCCTGCACAAAAATCGACTTTGGTGCAACGACCGTATGCAAACAAGAGGTTGGCCAAATGGCTACTTGTGGCAGATGTGCCTACGTAACCTGGAATCCGCCGAACACCGCTTCTAGAATTGCAACATCTCCTACTCTGTTTGGCTCACATCAGCGCAATGTGGATGCACTTCTTTACATCCAGATACATGGAAGAAGAGCAAGAAGAAGAAAAAATAAAGAGCAAGAAGAGCACAGAAATCATCACGTCCATGATCGACGGAGCTAGGCCGGAGTTCCTTCTGTCCGTCTTACGGGAGATTTGGCAGGAGAGAAACAAAAGCACTTTCAGAGGAAAAATTGAATCCTCGACTGCAATTGTCAGGAGAACGCTGGAGTGATGGAGGCAGGCAGGAGCAGCAAAATTAGAGCACCCTTTTGGGGATCCACCGTGAGAATAATCAAATCAGGACTGATGCCTGTACTCTTTTGTACTCCCTCCGTGAAGAAATATAAGAGCGTTTATTTACCCTTGATACTTGGGTCACCTGACATTCGACCTTTGTATTCCCGTATGCTTCCTGCTAATATCAATATAAGCCAGCCATCAGCTGGATCTTTAAAAAAATATCTGATGACCAAATAGCTCGGGATAACAGAAGCATGTGCCAGGGCAGCAAAATCCACATTGCTCAAGGGTTCAAATTACAGAGACAACCGCGCCCGCTTACACAACTGTTAAAATTTGTTCTTTTCATAACGCGCATACAACACGTTTTTGCACAGCAATATCGCTAGTACATGGATGTCATGATCTTACATGTCAAACATACCAAGTCCACCACATGAGTATCCTACTCACACATTGCTTTGCTTGTACAGCTTCGTGTCCAGCACTTGCTTGCCACACATCGCACACACCCCTGAAAGTGGCCACCAGTATGAACAAAAAATTGGGAACTACTACAAAACATGCTAAAAATTGGCAGCCATAAGTTTGATCCTTTTACCAAATAGCGTGCTAAATACCAAGGGCACCTCTAGCCGAACACTCAAAATTTAACTCCTCAAACACCTTATCAAACCTTAACTCCTCAATTTTGAGGGGTTAAATAAAAACGGTTCTAGCAGAACCCGCAAACTTGAGGAGGTTGGGGCACTTGTGCCCAAATTTGAGAAGTGCAGTTAAATCCTTTCGAGGGTTCGGCTAGAGTTGCCCTAAGACTATATTACTAGATAAATTCCATGATTAGCAGACAAACTTAATGTGCCAGAAATAACCACCGCCAAAGAAAAACAATACATGTTGTATAAGCTGTTCCAAAAGGAGTTTGCTGCTTACCTTTTGAATAGGCACAGGTGTGGCAGTATTTACCGTCCTGGTGCACCTGTTGCTTACAGATTATGCATTTGGTATTTCCATAAGGAGTCCACCTGATATTCAGTGGTACAGCAGAGTTAGACTATAATATCTTGAAATAACAATTTGAACATGTATATCGTCCATACAAGTGGCTATTTCCTGTAAAAACACCCACAAACAGCTCATTTACGACAGATGTCATTCTCTCCTCTGTCACACCACCCTCTACATCTCACCCCGGCAGACAAACATTGGCTATAGGTGCACACTGCATCAAGATCATTCACCATGGAAGAGTTTACATATGGATATCACAAGCGGACACAAGGATCTTGGCCAATAAATGAAGATAACAAATAGCACAATGAGATCTCAAGGCTTCAACATAAAGCAATATTTGAGTCTTAAGGTTCAACCATCAAAGTTACAACTGAAAATATTTGTTCCTTCTCCATATCTAAGGCCACAAAACCGAAAACTGGATCAATACCAAAACCGAAATAGCCGAATTCTTGGTTTTGGAATCCTCTATTACGTTTTCTATTTCAGTTTTGCTGGATGTAAGTCGCCTGAATTTCGAATTTGGATCAGTCGATTCCGTGGAGAAGGAAGCAACAGCTACAGAGCCGGCGGTGGTTTGGGGGAAGCAGCTTCCTTGTCTATCTTAGGGTGCTGGGGGGAGAAGCATCCTTCTTGTCTATCTTAGGGGTGCATCAGGGTGCAGGTTTGCCGGCGAAATCGGTAACTCACCGGCTGTAGAGGGATGGCCCGGGGCGGCGGCAAGCATGGCGGTGGGGTAAGGTCGAGGGGAGGGCGGGGCGGTCGCGGGAGCGCCGCTGGCCGCGGGTGGAGGAGGCAGGCGGTCCGGCCAGCGGTTGTTGGCGGTTCATTGGGAGGAGGAAGACGATGAACAGTATTTTCAGAGGTAGAACAAGAAGATCTGGCCATTCCTTTTGCATCCAACGGCAGGGAACAAATCGACTGACCCCAAAAACAAATTCATTGACTGGTCTCTAGTCATTCCCTTTCTATTTCTACTGAACTAAGTTAAATTCAGCAGAACAACAACCTGGGCCTAAAGCCCATTGTTCCATTGAGCCCTGACCTGGTACTAAGGTACATGCTGCTGGCCGCCACTCCACTAAAGAAAGAGATGCTGACTGCTCATGTAAGCCTGAAGCCCACAAGTCACAACCCTAGCCACGTCTTCATTAGATCCCCTCATGAGAGTTTGAGTGAAAACCGAGCACTACAGCCAATGGGCCAAGGAATTGCAGCCGCCTCGACCTCTGCAGCAGGCACATCCATCTCCTACGACGAATGTGTCTGCTGTACCAGCACAACGAGCGCCGCCACCGTAGAATCTCTAGCAGCAGTCGGCGCCTCCGGTCATGCTCTGCCGCCCCAACCAACGGCATCTCCAGGTCCTCTGGAGGCCAGTCTCGATTTTTGCCAAGCGTGCATGCCATGCCATCTTTAGATCATCCTCTCACCTGTTCTAATAATTTCTTCACGCCTCTCCCTGCTTTAAAACTATGCTCGGTGCAGCTGGGTTTAAACCGAAACAAAACCAAATTTACATTTAAACAGAATTTTTTGGTTTGTTGTTGTTGCTAAATTCGGTTGTCAGCTGTGGCTAACCTAATTTGGAAAAAAAAATCTACAAGAAGCAAATTGCGCCCACCCCTATTCCGTATGAATCCCTACCCTATCATGAGCCATGTAAAATCAATACACTTCTATTACAATTCCTGCCCTCTTCCTTCCCCTTCCGTTTTAATCCATTAATCAACACTGCACGCTCTTGGTGGCTGGAGATGGTTGCATTGTCATGAAATAATCTGGACAGCCTGATCTAGTTAGGAGAGGAATGAGTCCACAAAGACAACCTTTTTCTCAAATTTCCTTTGGGTGGTTCGAGCGTCAAGTATACGAGACTGGTATTAAACTCAACCATAAAAAAGTGTAGTCACTGCCAATATTCGCATGATGATCCATTACCTCTTACAACCAAAGATCCGCCGTGACTGATTGCAAGATGCATTATCCTATTACTCTGCAACAGCTGTTTTAACATAGGCTAAGAAAATTGAAACCGGTGTAATCACCCCAGTACCACTTTCCTTAACATACAAGTGAAATCAGCTATTACCAACTAATCTATAGCAATCTAATAGTACTACTACTAATAGTGAATTCGTGATGGAATGGATTTTTCAACTCCCTCAAAATCCTCCATCCAACCAATCACCCCAGCACTCAGATTTCCAGAACCAATACCGGTCAGAAAGATTCCGCTCGAAATAGGGAATTATAGCCTCGTCAACGTGAAAGGGTCAACGCGGTTTGACAAGGGGAAAGGAAGGGGGATCCAACCTGCTCTTCTTGGAGAGGAGCTTGTTCTCGTTGATCTTGCGGCCGCCGCCCTCGTAGGTGTTGCTGGCGCCCTCCTTCCACTTGTCCGGGACGATCACCTTCCCCAGCTTCTTCTCGCCTGCAAAAGGAGGACCGCGCACGAATTAGAAGACAAGATCCTCATGGAAGACACGAACCCTAATTCTAGGGCGGAAGAAATTGACGAGATCGAGTGGATGGATTGGCCGATCCAGGAGCAAGTGGGGCGTTGGGGGGGAGGGTTCCTACACTTGGTGCACACCATCGCCGCCGCCGCCGCCGGAGATCGTTTTCTTTTTCTCTTGCGATGCTGGTGATCAGGATCTGTCTGGAAGGGAAGAGGAAAGGAGATGGGACAGACCCGGGTCGTCGGGTCGGATCGGGGGGACCTCCTATCCAGCGCGTTCAGCGCCGCCGAACAAAACTGGCGCTCACTGCGGCGCTTTGGTGGGCCGGCCCACGAACACGCAGCAGCAGCCAAAAAAACATTGAGCTGAGGATTCGAACTCTCGACGCTAAATAGCCGTACGCGCTTCGCTAACCACTAGACCAACATCACACTACTGACCCACAATACCGCACAAATCTTTAGGCTTTGTTTGGTACTCCCTCCGTTTGGAATTACTTGCCGCAGAAATAGATGTATCTAGACGTATTTTAGGTCTAGATACATTCATTTCCGATTCATTTCCGAGAGAAGTAATTCCAAACGAAGAGAATAGAAGAAATGTACTTGCAACAATGGTGCAGATTACGCAAAATAACAAAAAAGGCTCATATAATCTGTTGCAAGTACTATCAACGGTTCAAATGAAAATGTTACGTGCATACATGCCACGGTCCAAATGAAAAATACAAGATGTTCGATCAACGAAAGTCAACAGTTAATTACAACATAAATTTGATCAGCAAATGCTCCGAGACATGTTTGCGGGCTACACGGTGTGGAGGAGACTTGTGGCAGCAAAGCGGTCACCCGTCTTCTGCAAGATCAGGTCCCTATAAAAAATAGATGAATTGGTACAAGGGTTAGATGCGGAAAAAAAACTGAACAAATAAAAAATATGGAGCCACTTTAATATTTCAACCTTGGATGTTCATCTGTTATTTGTTGGCACCCAAACATCAGATCAAAAGAATTAAACAGAAAAAGTAGTACACACGTACAACATGATGATGGAATCAAACCAAGACATAGGTCAATGGTGAATTCAACGAAATCATCAAAGGCAGAAACACAAGGTTCATAACGAACAAACAAAAAATCTCAAGCAGATCGCAGAGTTAAAATTCAAACAACTGGCATCTTCCGAAGTGAAGCAAAGCACATTTGAAACTAACTAGAATACGTCTGGACTCCTAAAATTCTTAGAATGTGTTAAAAGCTCGCAATGAAATATTGCCCTGGATGTATGTAATGTTTATTTCCTTCAAATTCAAACAACTATTCAATGAAGCTCGCAATGTGGACTATTTCCTTGCTGGCTAGGGGCTTTATGTATCCTAAGAAAAACATGTTCAATTTTTTTCAACAAATCATGAGATTTACCGCCAAGAAACTACAGCCACATTGAGTAGAAAAGACAGCATTAGTAAGATCATGTAGTACCTCAACTGCAACATTCTGGATAGATAATCAGTTGCAAAAGCAACACAATTAGTTCTTACGTCCAACCAGCCAACAAATGAAACAGCTAGCGAGTTGGTTGTCCGAAAACAAATTATTCAGATTGTTCTGATTTTGAAGAACAAATTACTTGAAAACAAAACATTAAATTTGGTTGGGCCTCTTTAAGCCTGAATATTATGCAAAGAATTTCCTTATGACCGTAGGTTGTTCAGTTTTGGTTCAGGGATCAGACCCTTTTTTCTGACTGAACATTATTCGGAAATAAGCACATTCAGTTTGGCTCATCAGACATTAATTCATACAAAGATGAACTAGATAAATCATATATGTGTACAACAAAGAAACAATCAGTGTTAATTCATTCAAAGATGAACTAGATAAATCACATGTATCATCTTATGAATCCATCATGGCACTAATCATACAAAGATGAACTGGTACTAGTGCTACTTGATCATACAGACAAAGATACTATATATGTAGCTGAAACAGTAACTAACTAATTAATTTGGCATGAAACAGTAACAAAGAAAATGCGGTCAGCCCAGCATCATCTTTGTGGGATTTTTTGCGGGTCAGTGCAGCGTTGTTGCGGAATGGCCCGCCCACCTTGCAATCTGAGGCGTGAGCAACAACTGATACCAGCAGTTTTAAGTTTGTCGGTCGAACCTTGTGTTGTGTGTGGTTGCTTCTTTCCTGTAGAGTCAGCAGCTAGCTAGCGGTGTAATTAAGCTGTACTAGGTAGGGAAAAACAAGCAAGTACTAGGTACCCTTCCAGTTTTGTTTCAAACAAACAAGAACAAGTAACAATGTAGGTAGTACCAGCAGCAATCTGGTTCAAGCCTACTTAGTACTCCCTCCGTTCCAAAATAGATGACCCAACTTTGTAAACAGAAGAAGAAGAAGAAAAACTACTACAGACTGAAACAGATAAATGGGCCAGCCCACCTTGTCCTTAACCGGCGCCTGCAGCGCCGAATAGGAAATGGGCAGTGGCGAATCTACAGAGAAAATGGAGGGTGGGCTGGGTTGTCTGTGTCATGCGAATATATGTTGTATTGGGCCTTTAAATTAGTAGTAAAAACTAATTTTCCAAAGCTGGAGGGAGGGGGGGGGGGGGGGGGGCTTAAGCCTGTTAAAGCCCCCCTAGTAGATTCGCCACTGGAAATGGGACCTCCTATCCAACGCGTTCAGCGCCGCCGAACAAAACTGGCGCTCACTGCGGCGCGTTGGTGGGCCGGTTAGGAAAATTGCCCTTAACCGGCGCCTGCAGCGCCGAATAGGAAATGCCCGGATCGGGCGCCCCTATGGGAAGCCTCACGTCGGGGCTGCCCCAGATGGGCCAGCCCATCCGTGCGGGAGGCCACAGCCTGTTTTTTCTTTCTGTTTTCTATAGTTCAAAATAACATGCAAAAAATGCACAATGCTCACTGTAAAAATGGTACAAACTTGCTGTAAAAAAATTACAGTAAGCCTTCAAACCAGCCTACAAACTTTGAATTACACAAGAAAATAATAATAATAATAATAAAGTAGGATGAAGACAATAAAAATCATACAAGTTCACCATAGAAATTAAAAATTACACCAAGGGTGGAAAGAAAACCTCGAAATTAGGAAATACCAAAACAAAGACACGCTAATTGCAGCAACATAAACACAGTAAAAAATTATACAAGCTCATTGTAACTATAATATTTCAATAAAAAGATCTAGACGAAGGAAGAAGAGCAGATTTTTACATGATCGGTGACACAAAACTGAAAGAAACCATGCCTCATTACACCACACTGTAGATCGTGAACATTCACACTGATGAAATTTCTGAACTAGAAACAACAGAGCAAAGCAAAGGCTCACACATAGCAACACACAAGTGAAGAATTTACACTGAACTATACATCAACAATTGAACTACTGGAAAGTGTAAAGAGATGAAAATTAACAAACTGGGGACAACCATGAAAGATCATACAAGAGAAGAACCACAGGTTAGAAAATCCTTCAATTCCAACTCCTTTTCTCAGGTTTAGTGAATTTCCCCCTGCTCTAAGATTCAACAACATGTAAAATCACCACATGGAAAGCACAGATCACATACTCTCTAATCCACATAGTTTATTCCACATAGCACTCCCGTTAAAATCAAAAGAAATGGTCAGTTTTGTTTCAAAAGCAAAAGAACTAGCATATTACCACATGAACTAGTATATACACCGACAGAAAAAACCATTTCAAAAGCACTACAGGCAAAAAAAGAAACTTGAAATTTACAGTAGCAAAACATTGAAATTGCATGCTAGTCAAGCAGGAATTCTTGTGCACAACGAAGTATCTTACAAAAAACTAGAATTAGCTGTTGGGGTTTACCACCGAAAAATCTATACAAAATTGACAGTATATATAGCAGTAAAGTTAGATGCAATGCTACACAAAACATGGAAAAACAACAGAAACGCTTCTAAAAAAATGATCGAATACTCGAAACAGGCTTTGGCCCCGCTTTATATATACAGCACACCGAACAGAGTACACGGTCGAACGATACAAGATGGTGGGGTAGCCCTCATACAATGCTAATCCTAAGATAACCGGATCACGCAGACACTACGCTACCAAATGAAAGCATTGGGAGCACCGAGTACAACATCACACACTCCCTAAACATCAAAGCTCCATGACAACGCCCCCAGGATGGAAAACGGCGCAGAGCGTCGCCGTTGCCGAGTCCAAAAGGGACTTGGGTCTTCACCCGGAACCCTGGCACGACGAGGAGCACCACGACGACGTCTTCAGGAAGATAGCGGCGCCCGCAAGCATCACCGTCGTCGATGACAGAGCGCAGAGCTTTCGCTCGGCAGCTCCCCTGTACCACACGAGATCTTCAGGACAGGTGCAATGAGTTTAGCGTCCCAAGTCAGGATCGGGACGACACCACTGCCAAAGACAGGGAGAATGCCCGGGCCACCCATCGCCACTCTCCTGCCGCCCACATGACCAAGAGAGAAAGCCACCACCACCGACATGGTGCCTGCCTAAAAGCCAACCATGCGAACCGCCATCCGAAGCCGCCGCTCCGGCATCCATGTCCGAGCCACCACCATCCGTCCACATCACGGAGCACCAACCTTGGGAGGAGGAAAGAAAGGGGTCTCCTTTCACTCCTAGCCCGGCATTAGTCACGGGATCTGGGTCGATGCCCCCACAGTAGGGGGCGTCCACTCCCGCGTCCCCAGCCAGTACCGATGGACCGGGGGGGGACACAACCCCATGACTACCGACGGCCGCCGCCGAGCCCGCTCGCGCGACGCCTCAACCATGGTCATCGGCACCAATCTGCCCAACGGAGAAGCGATGTCCCCGACCACCACCAACGACCGCCGTGCCCGCAAGGAACCGCGAGCACATCCCAGGCCAGGCCCGACACCTCCTACCCGAAGCAGCAGCTCTGATCTGCCCCGGGCCTCGATCTGGCCCGCCCGAGCACAAACCCTAGATCTGCGCCGACCCCATTGCGCGTGCGGCCGGCGACGCACCACCAGCGCCCGCCCAGCCCCGCGCACCGTAGGCACATCTCCGGGGGCAGGAGGCCGCCACCACCATGCTACGCTGCCCGCAAAGCCCCAGCTGCAGCACTGCCAAAGCCCGCAAGGCACGCCAGCCCCGCTCCTGCCAAGGCCCTGGACAAGCCCTAGCCAGTAGCAGGGCACCACCGCCGCCGGCCCCTGGAGCCAAGAAGCAGAAGACCCACCGGCCATAGCCGCCGCGGCCCGCGCCGACCGCCGGCCGAACAACCGCCGCTGCCCATACACGCACCTCCGCTGTGTAGCCCTTCACGTCGCCGCCACGTCCGTGCCGAAGAAGCACGCCGGAACGCCGCCGCGCCCTGACACGAGGAGGTCGGCCCGCGCCACACCCGCCGCGCGAGGGAGAAGCCAAGCCCCGCCGCCACCGGCGCCGGTCGGGCTTCGCCCGGCCGCGCCTTTTGGCGGCGGCGAGGCTGGAGGAGGGATGCGGAGGGTTGCTGGTGACGGAGATCGAAGGCCCTCCTCGACGCCCCGCGGGTGGCGTCGGGGGAGGGGATTTGGTTCTGGCTTGATAATGTTGCCCGCTTGCTCTCCAAAATGATCAAATACTACCCAACAAAGACAAACCCCGACAAACCAGAAAAAAATTGCCCTCAAAATAATAACCTTGGAATTACAGTGTGATTACCCTAAGACTGTAGTGTACATATACTAAAAGTAGACTGCAAATTGCACTGAAATTTCTCTCAATGTACATTGTAATAATCAGGGTAATTACACTGAAAGTATGCATTTAAATTACACTGTTACTTCCCTCAAATTACAACGTAATTGCCATGAACATGCAGTGTAAGTGCAATGTGATTTACAGTGTAATTACAGTGAAAGTCACTGCAAAATTGAACTGAAACTATATTGTAATTTCCCTGAACTTACAATGTAAATACCCTTAATTTACACTATAAATACACCTGAAATTACAATTCCCAGTGATTACCCCTGAAAAAAATCCAGTGTAACTACCCTGAAATTACAGTAAAAATTAGTACTTGATTGCCCCTGAAAAAATCCAGTGTAACTACCCCTGAAATTAGACTGTAATTACAGTAAATATTAGTACTATGATTGCCCTGAAAATTACAGTGTAATTACCCCTAAATTACTGTGTACTCGTTGTAATTGCACTATGGTTGACACTGAAAATTGCATATGATTACTATGTAATTACCCTTGAATTTACACTGTAATAGAAGTGTAATTACACTGAAAATCCTATGAATGTGGCTGTTCATTAGGTTTCAGAAAATGAAATAAAACTAAATCTAAGAAGCCCGCGGAAGGAAGAGCAACAGATAATGGAGAAAGAGAGCAAAGGAAAAAACAAAGAAGAGAAAGTTAAAGAAAGGGAAATGGAGTAGTATACTAGAGGAGAGGAAAGTTAATAAGAAACGATTGAGTTGTAATTTGATAGAAAGCATTGATGCTACTTATTAAGTACAAAAAAAAATCAGATTCTTTCCCTGGATTTATATTACATTTTTCTTACTTACATGATAGTTTTTTGGTACTTAGTCTTACAAAATTTTAACAACCGAAAGAATATGCTGACTAGGCTAACATAATCATATAAGAGTTTTCCAAAAAAATATTTAAAAATAGTAAAGTACGTTAAAAAGAACTGCAAAAATAAACTTACCGTCAATGTTTTTGTATCCACTTGATAGGAGTCGTATGCATGTATTATGAGTGGCGGCTGCTACAAATTAGCCGACTGATTTCCTGAAGAAATCAATCGGGTGGTGGGCCGTCGGATCCTTCCTCTTGCAGCGTTGGAATAGCTCTATATTGACTTCATGCTCCCTACTAGTAGTAGAGAAGTCGTAACGCCACTGGGAAATACAGTGCGAAACAAAACAACAAATAAAGGGACTGTCTATTTGACATAAAATAGAGATTACAAAGCTTTATTACAGCAATATAGAAAGTGTAAATTACATCGTTGATCTATGGAAGTTAGTAAATTTAGAAAGAGCTGGAAATACATGGGGCACTGATGTAAGAACTAGATAAATACAGTAGAAAACGAAATTGAAAAATTACAACATTGATCTAAGAAAAATTACAGTGTAGAAAGAGCTGGAAATACAGACCAATGACGATGCAAGAATTGCTCAAGTCAAAATACAAAAGTCCAACGTGTAAAATTACAACGATGACCTATGAAAAAAAGGAAAACAATCTAAGGAGTAGGCTAAAAAAATTGTTATTACCAAAGATAAAATCGTGCATCAAGCTCTTACACATTGACATGAAAACAGTAAAAATACCTAAGAAGCAGGCTAAGACAACACTAGAGACAAGAGATCCAAAATGAAAATACTACCTATTATTGTGACCATGAAACTGTAGATATTACAAAAGCTCACTATAAAAGCAAAGGACGGACAATTTTTCAAAAGTAATACAACTGACTAGCCTGCCCCTGTTTTGGCTGCACCGCTTCAGTCGTCCGCGGTTCCATTCCATGGTCAGGCTGCCTCCTCTTCTGCGTGTGCCCCTGTGGTGGACACAACAGAGCGCTGGCAACGATCCTGGCCTAGGGACCTTGGGGCAGGTTGCAGCGGGACGACACCCTGCCTTCGTCGCCAGTCGCACCTGTCCCCACTGGAGGAGGTTCTGGCTGCTGCTTCGGGTTTCCCCCCATTGCAGCATGAGCAGGCTGAAACCACTGCACAGCCCAGGAACATGTCACCTGATGCAGTTTTCAGCTCTTTCGGGGACCTTGGGATCTCCATGCCAGGCAACCTGCAACACTGTCACATTGGGGATGGCCACTGGTTAGACCAAGCTTTGGGGATACAAGATGCTGCAACGTCAGGACAATGGGGCCAGGAGAGGAGCCATCTGCCGGCTGTAGACACAGTGGTAAATGCTACTCCCTCTGTTCCAAAATATAGTGCTTCCTCTATTCCCGTGCTTCAACTTTGACCATAAATTTAACCAACGAGACCGACTGCGGCGGGAGCAAAAGTTATACCAATGAATTCGTATTCAAAAGAAGTTTTCAACTATATAATTTTTTCTCCTGCCGCAGTCGGTCTCGTTGATTTAATTTATGTCAAAGTTGGACCTCGGGAAACGCGGGCGCACTATATTTTGACATGGAGGGAGTACTACTAGACAGGCCAAGTTCAGCAGTGGAGGGGGCCAAGTGCATCCAGTTAGCAGTTGGGATGCTTATGTGGCGAGAACGCCAGCCATTGACTTCTCTGCAGTGCAAGGGCCACCTCCCAGTGGGCTTAAGAAAATTTGTTTTGGGCCTGGGACGCAGCTTGCCCAACAATGCTCAGTCAGGGGACGCAAGAGACTGATCCATCTGGAAACTGGTTGATGCAATTATCTCAAGGGTGGCCTCTCTCCCGTCTGACAGACAGCGCCGCTTTGTTGAGCGCGTAGCAGCCCTGCTATCCCCATCTCTGCTGACTGTTCCTCCCTCAGAAGATACATCCACTAACGAGAGGAAGTTCCCAGATCCCCCCCCCCCCCCCGCGCGCGGCCCCCACGTCGTCCGCTTCGGGCGGCGACTAGGGTTTCCCCGTCGCGCCGCCGCTCCCTCACCCTCCCTCCCTCGCCGCCACCTGAGTTAGCCGCCGGATCCGCGCGTGCGGCCGCCCCCGTGAAGGTGGCGGCGAGGCCTCGGTCGCTCCTTTCCTCGAGGAGGACCTCGGATCTGGGGCGGCGGCCCTTCTTGGCAAGGCGGCGGCGCTGTCTCGGCCGGCGTCGTTCGCGGGTGTGCTCTGGCCGGCGGCCTCGACCACGCGGGTGGTGAGGCGTCGGCGCGTGGCGGCGGCGGCGCGGAGGTCTCCCCTCCTCGTCAGATCTGAGGGTGGCTCCTTTCCCCTGTCTTCCTCGTCCCCGCCGCTTCTTGCCTGCCTCCCTCCGAGCGCCGATAAGATGTGGGTGGGTGACCGGTGGTCTGGTTTTGGGCCGCGGGAAACCGTTGGCCGGCGTGGCCGGCTTGGCAGCAGCGACGTCCCCGACGCCGTCTCCTCCTTGGAGGTGCTGCAGAGGCCCTTCCCCTTTCCACCCTTGTTCCTCCTCCCGGGTGAAAGCCCAAAATCCGGCTTGGATTGGGCGGTGACGGCGCGTTGTGCGTCGTGTTCCTCCTTGGGGGCGCCGCCTGGGGAGGGTTGCGTTCAGGTGAGGGGTTCAAGGTCGGAGCTTGGGTGGCTTGGGTGGTCCGGCGACGGCGGTGTCACTAGGTTCGGCATGGCTGTAGGCGTTCGGCTGCCTGGCAATGCTTCTCGGTGGCCTGTCGGTTCTCTTGATGCCTCTGCTGCCTTCTTCAGTAGCTGCACCAGGTGGTTTTCCTGCAGCTCTCAGGCGTTCTAGGTTGTGGCGATGCGGCAGTCGCGGAGTGCTCGAATGTTCATGTGGTGAAGTGCTGCGGCTGCTCCAGGTCCCGAAGCTCACACGTCCCCTGCTCTAGGGTGAGCGTCTCTCAAGTCCGCCGGGTACGGCGCCTTGCGAGCCATGGCGAGAGGGAAGGGTCCCTCTGCGGCGTGAGAGACGGCGGATGTGTGGTGGCTTCTACTTGGGTGTTGGTCGGGCTCACTCACCACTCTATGTTGCAAGCAGGTCCTCGTCGTGCTCGTGTGTGCCTCATCCCTAGTTGGCTGTTTGGCTATAGTCTTCGGCTAGGACAAGCTTCGAGCTTTGTTTTCCTGTATTCTTTTTGTGCTTGTGTGACCCGTTGAGTTGTAAGCCTCCTAGAGTGTCCCCTTGTATCGTTTAGTCGTGGGGGTTTGTGTGTGTCTGTATTTCCTGGCCGGTTGATGGCTTTGTTAATTCAAAGCCGGGCTCTCTGCGAGCCTTCGTTCTAAAAAAAAAAAGATACATCCACTGCCCAGATCAAGAAAAAGCTATTTGCATCAATGACCAAGGTGGCCAAAGGACGCATTCAGCTGCAGCGTCATCCTTCGTGGCTTCAAGGAAATCCCAAGCGCAGTTCTGTGTCCGCTTGGGACTGATCAAGGACGTCAAGGAGTTCAACGATGACACTATGAAGACGTACCTGAGTTTTTTCAAGAACCCGGTGCCGCAACCACTGCTTGCCAAGCTTGCTGGAGTGGCTGGGATAAATATGTTAGGATGATCTCCACCATGTGGGCCCAACGGCCCACCGGGCCCTTAGATCCGCGCCCTGATCGGGGGCGCTCAACCTATAAAGAGGTGGGGTCGGCGGCTCGCAATACGAGGTTCGTCGCAACGCCGGACACCCCACCTAATCCCCTACCGATCTAGGGTTAGTGCAGTGCTGATGGGAAGCGCCGCCACCACTTCACCCACTCTCTGCCACCGCAGCCGCCACCATCCCACCATGGCCACCGGCGGTAGCTCTTCAGGCAAAGGAGAAGGTAATACCTATCACCACTGTTGCCGGAATTCTAGCCTACCCGACCCAGAGGATCCATCAATGGTATCAGCCAGAGATTGGTTTAAGATTTTCGGTACAGAAAAGAAAAGGAAATCCCCTCCCGAGAGAAACCCTAACCCCAAAACAAAAAGAAAGAGGGGAGAAGGGCAAAGTGCGCCGCCGGAAGGCCGCGCCTATTCCTCTCGATCCGGACGGGCATCGGCAAGCCGAGCCGTTCGGAAGAAGAACTCACCCCACAGGGGCAAAGGGCACCACCACAGAGCCGTTTGACGGCAGCGCGTTCACCCTCGAGGTGCTCGTGCACGCCGGCAAAGGGGTCAGCGGGGGCGCCGCATCGGAAAGCCGCCGGATCACTCTCTCTGTTGCTGTACGGTGGTGGATAAGAAGAAAAAGAAGGGGAAGAAAATAAGGCTCGCGCGGCGCGGTGACGTTCGTCGCCGTCGTCGGCGGCCGGGGCGAAGCCCTTTCCTCCACCGTCGTCGTCTTCAAAAGGAGCAGAGGAGGGCTCGACCGAGCGTCTCCCTCTCTCTCTCTCTCTCTCTCTCTCTCTCTCTCTCTCTCTCTGTCGCTGGACGCGGAGGGTGAAATGGAGAAGGGGAAAGGAAAGGAGGACCCTCGCCGCGCCGGGGAGCCTCACCATCAGCGGCTGGCCGGCGGTCAGAGAGAACCACGGACGAGAAGGGGAGCAGAGGACCGCTCCGCGCATCATTTTTTGTCTGTCGTTGGAGGATAGGACAGAGGGGAAGGGGAAAGGGAAGAAGAGCTGGCGCACGGCGCAGTGACGGCCGACGCCGTCGCCTGCTTGCTGGCAGCGCGGCTGGACCGCTGGAGCAGCTCCGCCGCCGCGGGAGCAAGAGAGAAAGGAGAGGCGCGCGGGGGGAGGAGAGAATGGGGCTAGGGTTGGGAGCGGCAGCGCTGGCCGGTTTTGTTTGACCTAGATGCGCGCGTGGCCGTTGGATCCCCGCGGACGGCCGTGATTAACCCTAGCGTGCTAGAGCAGGCCGCTGGGCCGAAAAGGGTGGCCAGGCCACAGCCGCGCGCTGGGCGATGGCGCAGACGCACGCCGGGCCAACTGCATTTTTTGTCCAGTTTCTGGGCAAATTTCATACCATTTTCTATGCAAAATTATCAAAAGAAAATTATGTCTAGAAAAGTAAAAGTAATGTTTCAGAAAAGAAAAGTTCATGAATTTTTTATTCATGTTTTTCTGTTGCAAATAAAAATAAAAGTGCTCTTTTAAAAGTGAATAGAACTAAAGTAAAAGATTAAATTGTTGCTTCTCTAATGCATTTTTGAACCAACCGGTTAAAATTGCTTAGAGAGTAAAAGAGTACAGAATTATTTCTGAATAGAATATTGTAAATTTTCCGCTGCAAAGTAAAAGTTTTATCCTCCAATTAAATTGGAACCAACGGGAAAATTTAATTGGAAGAACTGTTCTTAGCATTGTTTTTCCCCTGTGGGTGAAATAAGATGCAGGTGAAATAAGATGCAGATAGTTTCTGTTATGATAAAAGAAAGATATTTCTTTTAGAGTTAAAATATGGTATTGTTATTTTCTGACCAACGTTGATGATAACAGTACTATAATTCTATGAGTCTTATGTTCAAAGCTTAAATCTCTGATAAATTTTGTATCAAAGTGATCAGTTTTTAGAGAAGAGTTAACGATGAAGAAATGCTCTTGAACTAGAGGAACGTATATTTCTTATTTCCGCTGCAATAAAGTTGATGATGATGATTATTTCTTAGCAAAGTTGTTTAATAGAAATACTATCATCACATTGTTTATGAGTTATATGCATTATTTCCATTTTCGCCCAACGGTGATATGGAATTAATGTAGAAGAATGAGTTTTATTCTAATTCTACCACAACGGTGATTTAGAGTATAAAAATGAAGTTTTAAAAAGTTTAATGTGCATATTTTTTAACCAGACCAACGTAGGGTTATTTTTTATGCTCATTATTGTTGATTATTGGCTAAGTTTTCTCAGACTAAAAGTTTTTCATGCTTTCATTCGTGAAAGCGAATGGCTGGGTACTTGTTACCCGAAAGATGACCAAGAAAGGTCATAACGTGAGGGAGTATGTTCTCTCTAAAGAACGGCTTCAAAAGAAAAGAATTCTTGGATATTAATCCAAGAAAAGAAAACAAATAGATCATTGAGAGTCTTGGTTGACGAATGTCTTTCATGTATCCTATATGAAGAAGATTTTTCAGTCAACACGATTTGAGATGAAACAAGCAACATGCGTGTTTAATTTGACCAACGTCGGATTAAGCATGTGTGTCAAAGAGCGTTCGGATTTATTTCTGAATTTCATGATTGCATATGCAGTCAAAAGAGCCAATTCTGGCATTTATGTTCCTTACAGGGAATTACCCGCATAGCGGGAAAAGAGGATTATGATAAAACCCGCATGGCGGGGAAAGTCTGGGAAAATACCTGCGTAACTGGGTAAAGTTGACATAGTATTATGTCAAAAATCCTATACGTCAGGAGAAATTTTGGCTAAGACTTATCCTGTGTGACAGGAGAAAGATATGATGACTCATGTGCGTTTAATGTGTCCCACTCTGGGAGAAAAGTATGGAGTAGCTATTATGCTTTCCTAGTATCGACCGTACACCTTATGTGCAACGGTCATTAAGCACTCAATAAATCCAAAGAGAATAAAAGTTACAGACGAACCTAAAGATAAGAATGATATGCAAGTGTGACTTGCAAAAGTACTAATGATAAAGAACTATTTTGAGTTTCCGAAATGGAATGAGGAATAAGGAAAAAGTACTCCCATACCGTTAACAGATAACTTCATTACATATGAAGTAATCAGATACATGAAGTAGATACTCAAAGTTTCCTCAATTCACAAGAGTTGTGAATGGTTTTTCGAAATTGTGGCAGAAAAGTTCTTGCCATATTTCGAGGGGGAGAAAGAAATATGAGATATCCATTAATGAAGAATGTGATCATCTGGGGGAGTACGACGATCATAATAATACCCCTAAAGAAAAGAAATAGATGTATTCCTGGATCTTTTACAGTTCCGAAAGCAGACTAAGGAATACTAAGACGGTGCTTAAAGTGCCATAAAGAAGAAAGTTTAATAGAATAAACCCAAATAATAAAGTTTAAAGATACACCATTTTTAGTAAAGATGGAGTAATCTGGGGGAGCATGGTATGAAAATACCTAAGACTCGAATAGATTGTATCTGGGGGAGCATGTTGTATGACTTATACAACACCTGTTGTTAGCTCCATAAAGGAGGAATGAGTAAACATGGATCTTGTGATACAGGTCCTGTAATACCTATTGCTTCTTGGAGATGAAAGACTATAGGATCAATTTGCCTGTTAGTGGCACATCATGATCGACATCATGATCTGAGTTACATCAGATGAAAGTAAAGAACACAAGGGATACTTCTTCAAGAAGTCTTTTGTGGACTAGAGCAAGTCTCTAGACAGTGGCATTTAAAGTTAGAAGAATCAGATGTTTTTTGGGTTAAAGAAAATGAGAAGACAATTGTATTCATGCAAAGTTATAGAATGGGAAATTTATTTCCTAATCCTGTGCATGTGCATGACGTCCTACTTGCTAATGGTGATGTCAATCTACTGCACAGGAGAAAAGAAGTTCTTGTTCTCAAAGTTCAAAAGAATGTTCTCAGTAGAGTGAATCTCAAAAGAAATATGATGAAACATGGCATGAGCATACTTTGAAAAGTCTCTAAAGTATGCATGTGAGAAAACCTACGCCTGTTCTTATAGTAAAGGGTAATGATTTTGGGAACTTTAGTGTTCCAAGAGTCAATGTGAAATAGACCAAATGAATATGGTACCATATGCTTCAGCTGTTGGAAGCTTTATGAATGCAAAAGTGTAACATTACCGTGACATAGTTCACATATCCGGGTTGTTTTGGCAATGTCCAGTACATATTTAAATTGATGGAATGGAGTCAAAGATATCGGCCTCATGCTGAAAGAAACAAGTGCTCTCAAAAGGTTGTGAGTACAAAGATAAAAACTTGTGAAATGTACAGCGAAATCCACAATTGTCGTTGACCTTCACATTAGGAGTTTTTGTGTGGAAGAACTCTATAGAATGAATCATTTATCATCAATGTGATGCAAATATAAAGTATAGCATGATATGAGGCTGAGGGACAGGCAAAATCGTTATGAAAACCTGTACCCGGAGTTGATAATGGTTGACAGCAGCGATAACCATTTAAGTAATTCACTCCTATGACAACGAGTCAAGTGTGGTGCCAAACACATTGACACAAAGTTGTACGTTGTTAAGGAGAAAAGTCCGGAATTATGTTGAAATGCTTGGAGCATAAAAGCAACAAACAAGTTTTTGCAGATCTGCTTATTAAAGGCTTACCGCCCAGTGTGTTTGGAGAACACACAGTCGACATGGGTTTTATGGTATAGTCTAAAATTTCCGGACAATAAAAGGGCCCAAGTTTAAAGAATTTGTTTCAAAACTGAGAGGTACGTTGTGGCTGTCTGATTCTATCGGCAATTGAGCTGTGACGATGAAACATGTTCTATGTACTGATCTGTTATGAAACGAGTAAAGTAAAAGTATAAGGTCAAAAGTAAAAGTTGAGATCAAGGGGGAGAATGTTAGGATGATCTCCACCGTGTGGGCCCAACGGCCCACCGGGCCCTTAGATCCGCGCCCTGATCGGGGGCGCTCAACCCACTATGGTTGATGGGCCCCTATCACCTGCACTATATATAAAGAGGTGGGGTCGGCGGCTCGCAATACGAGGTTCGTCGCAACGCCGGACACCCCACCTAATCCCCTACTGATCTAGGGTTAGTGCAGTGCTGATGGGAAGCGCCGCCACCACTTCACCCACTCTCTGCCACCGCAGCCGCCACCATCCCACCATGGCCACCGGCGGTAGCTCTTCAGGCAAAGGAGAAGGTAATACCTATCACCACTGTTGCCGGAATTCTAGCCTACCCGATCCAGAGGATCCATCAAAATGCTCCCACGTGCATCAATCTTCCGGATGAAGACCTGCAGCTTATCCTAGATGAACTGAACCATGCAACAAACTGAAGTCGGACCGAAGCCAAGGTTGATTACTAGACCGGTGGATATTTGGCCTTGGGCTCTAGTTAGTCTGAAATCTAGTCACGCGCCGGTGGCGTCTGACTTTGTATGTTTAGCGCGTTGGCCGCTTTGTTCCTGTGTTTATTCCCACGCGCCGGCGGCGCCTGGTAGTGAGTCTGTAGCTGGTAGCCGAGTCGCACAGGTTGCGCCTATCTCATGTAATCACGTGCCGGTGGCACCTGATGGTAATCGTGGCTGTGTCAGTGTCGCGCTAGTTGCGACTGTCTTCTGTAATCATGCGCCGGTGGCGCCTGACAGTAATCTGAATATCGTTTGTTCCTACCTTGCACCCTTTGGGCCTTGCCTCAAGGCAGTTGATTTCTCTCATGTCCATGGATGAACGCCTAGCGGTTCTTTGCTGGAATGTGCGCGGACTAAATGACCGCGCTAGGCGACTTGTTGTTCGATCCATGGTTTATCATTGCAGATGCTCCATCCTGTGCCTGCAAGAGTCAAAGCTTAGCTCGTTTTCTGATGGGGTTAGGCAGGAAATTGGTGGCTCTATGCTCCTGGGTACAAGAGGCGGCATGATACT
The DNA here is from genome assembly GCF_018294505.1 of Triticum aestivum. Classification (NCBI taxonomy): domain Eukaryota; kingdom Viridiplantae; phylum Streptophyta; class Magnoliopsida; order Poales; family Poaceae; genus Triticum; species Triticum aestivum. The sequence continues at coordinate 89,833,826 of NC_057814.1, forward strand.
GCTATGGGATACCTCGCAGTACACTCTGTCCAACATGGTGATGAGGGAGTTCTCCATCTCGGCACTAGTCACACCCCTGAATGGAAACCCTTGGACAATTTCTACAGTGTACGGGCCGAATGATGACTTTAAGAGAGCAAGCTTCCTGCTCGAGCTCCAAGAAATAGCCAATGATGTCACCACACCATGGCTAGTTCTTGGGGATTTCAACCTCATATCGTCAGCGGCAGACAAAAACAACTCAAACCTGGATAGGCGATGGATGCTACGATTTAGGCATGCCTTGAATGCCTCGAGTCTGAAGGAAATTGACCTCGTGGGTCGGCGATACACTTGGTCTAATGAACAAACTCCTCCCACGCTTGTGCGGCTCGACCGAGCATTCTGTACAGTGGACTGGGAGCTAAAATTCCAGGAGGCAAAGCTTCTACCCCAATCGTCATCCATATCCGACCACTGTCCGCTGCTCCTTGTAAATGAAGGGATGTTGCGAAAACAAAGGCGGTTTCAGTTCGAGCTTTACTGGCAATTCGTGCAAGGATTTCAAGAGGTGGTTAGCGCGGCCTGGAACAGTATGCCGCCCACCAGAGACCCGATTTCCGCCTTCAATACGAAGCTCAGGACGGTTGGGAAGGCCTTATCTATATGGAGCAGAACAAAAGTTGGGAACCTCCAGATGCAACTACTCGCGGCCCAAGAACTTATCCTTCGTCTAGACTGTGCACAAGATGAAAGGGCTCTCACTATACATGAGGCAACAATCCGCTCAGCGCTCAAGTCTAGATGCTTGGGCCTTGCGGTCCTGCTCAGGATTAAGCAACGTCAAAGGGTTAAGGTCTCCTGGCTGAAAGACGGTCTCTCTAGCTCAAAGATGTTCTTTATCAAAGCCAACTCCCGTGCGAAGCGGAATACCATTCACTCCATGACTGATCCCCATGGAGCGCTGCTAAGTGATCAAGAAGATATCCTTAAGGCGGTTGGTGAGCATTTCTCAGGAGTCCTAGGAACCCCAAGCGAAATTTCGTCCGCTTTCTGTTGGTACTTCCTTAATATCAATCCGGCAAATCTCCAAGAGCTTGATCAAAACTTCACAATGGAGGAAATAAAAGAGGCAATTTGGGACATGCCAACTGACAAAGCGCCCGGCCTGGATGGCTTCTCGGGTGCATTCTATCGTGCTTGCTGGGATATCATTAAGGAGGATCTGCTCCTTGTCTTCCAGAGGCTGTTTAATCTTAATGCTCGGTCACTGCACAAAATCAATGATGCATTAATTGTGCTGATCCCAAAGAAAAAGGATCCAGTGGGGATTGGAGACTACCGCTCAATCAGTCTAATACACAGTCTTATGAAGGTCATCATGAAAGTTCTTTCTAGGAGATTGTCCCCAAGGCTGCCTACGCTCATTTCTAAATGCCAAAGCTCGTTCATCAGCGGGCGCTGCATACAAGAAAATTTCATCTATGTACAACACCTAGCGCAGCACTCTCACCGAGCACATGCCCTCGGTATTGCTCAAACTTGACTTGGCAAAGGCATTTGACTCTGTGTCCTGGCCGTACATTCTGGACATCATGAGAGCTATGGGTTTTGGGGCTCGTTGGTGTGAATGGATGGCCCTAATCCTCTCCTCCTCCTCATCAATGGTCTTGGTTAATGGTGTGCCAACGGAACGAATCTGGCACAAGTGCGGGTTCAGGCAAGGCGACCCACTGTCACCGTTCTTATTTATCATCGCCATGGAGCCTCTGCACAGAATTTTTGACATGGCAACATAACAAGGCTTGCTCTCTAAGCTTCGCAGCCGAGCGGCCACAATGAGAACATCACTTTATGCAGATGACCTGGCCCTCTTTGTAAACCCAATACAAGACGGCATGAGGATGGTGGGCTACATCTTAGAAACCTTCCAAAAAGTGACTGGCCTAAAGACCAATTATGCAAAGAATGTCGCATTGTCAATACGATGTGACAACTTGGACCTACAGGAGGTGTTGTCTCCACTTGGAGTACCCACTGGCACGTTTCCTTGCACCTATCTTGGGATGACACTCTCCATCAAGAAGCTTCAGAAGATCCACTATCTCAATTTCATGTCAAAAGTTGACACAAGGATGGCCGGTTGGAAAGGAAAACTCATGTCCAAAGGAGATTGGTTGCTTCTCGCAAAGGTCGTCCTACAATCCCTCCCAGTATATATGCTATCATCTCAGAAACCCCCAAAATGGCTGCTCAAATGGCTCGATCAGCGAACACGGGCTTGGTTCTGGAATGCGAGGATAAGTGCAATGGAGGGCAATGCAAAGTCAGATGGGATGTGGTATGCCGCCCAAAGCAACTAGGTGGGCTTGGCCTGCAGGACATGGAAAAATTTGCGCGGGCTCTCAGGTTGAGATGGATTTGGATCAGATGGACCACATCAAAAATTCCAATCATTGGCGCATATGGCCCTTGTGATGATGAGGACTTCACGGTCTTTGCAAGCGCCACGCGAGTGACCATCGGTGATGGCAAGACCGCGCTGTTCTAGAAAGACGCGTGGCTGGACGGCATGGCGCCACGGGATGTTGCACCAGCGTTGTTTGCTGCCTCTTCACGGAAAGGAAGAACTGTCTGCGATGCTCTTTTACGGGATAATTGGCTGCATGATCTCGAGCGACAATGGCGAGATGATATGACTGAAGAACTCATCCAGCTATCTGCGTTATTGGAGCAAATCATGCTAAACCCCTCTGTTAGTGATTCCATCACTTGGAAGCTGACCAACGATGGCTTATACACATCCAGCTCAGCCTACAACTTCTAGTTCGAGGGGATGGTCAAATCCGATATTTACAGCACAGTATGGCGAAGTTGGGCTCCTGCCAAATGCAAGCTTTTCCTCTGGATGGCCATGCAACACAAAATCCTCACTGCGGATGTGCTTCTAAGGAGAGGATGGGAGAATAATTATTTCTGTCCATTATGCATGTGTTGTCTAGAAACAGCAGTGCACCTTCTTTCTGAATGTTCTTGGTCTTGAAAGGTGTGGGAAGCCATTGCCACGATGGCAGGACAACGATCATTGCTGCCCTCGACATGGAACATGGAGACTACTTTTGTCGAATGGCTACAGGGACTTAATAACCAATGCACCGATGCAACGCGAGCAAAAGGTGTGCACGTGCTAGCTACATTAATCTGTTGGGAAATTTGGCTAGAACACAGCAGAAGAATCTTCAACAAAAAGAAACTACCGATGCCGACAATCATAAACCGAATCCGAGATGAAGCCGCAATATGGAAACTAGCAGGTTGCCCAATCCCGTTTGACCCAGGCTGAAATACTAGATGGTAATCCTATTTTAGTTGCCTGGCAAAGCCGTTAACAGTTGTCTCCAGTTTTTTGATTCTGGAACCTCAGGTCACTGACCTAACGTTGTACTTGGCCATCGGCCTTTCTTCTGCTTAATGAAATCACAGCAGCTCTCTTGCTGTCTTTCAAAAAAAAGTGTACAACTACCTACAATGGAAGCAAACATGGAGGAGCTCACTGTAAAAGGAAAAAAGAACCAACCTAAGGAGCGGGCTAGAAAATTAGTATTACCTGATATACATACATTCATCAAGCCATTTATAGTGACACATACACAGTAAAAGCCTTTAAGGTCACTTTAAGAGGGGGGGGGGCTAAGTATAGGAAGCTAGAAAATTGGTATTACCCAACATACATACATGCATCAAACTGTTTTACAGTGATACTTACATAGTAAAAAGCCTTTAAGTTCACTATAAAATGGGGGAAACATATTAGCCTAAGAACTAGGCTATAAATTTGGTAGCACAAAACACATACTCCTGCATCAAGCTACTTTACAGTGACATGTAAACAGTAAAACTACAAAAATTCAACATTGAAGACACCACATAATGAAGACAACAACATATGTTGGAATCTACAAAAAAAAAAAAACTTCATCACCTAAGAAACCCCTAGAAATCAAAATATCCCAACCAAAGCTAAGCACAAGCAGTAACTCATGAGTAGCTAGCAACACCGCAGGAAAACAAGTTCGGAAATAAACTTTAGTTCCAAAGCAAAAATTTAAAGATCACTGTAACACATATACCTTTGAACTGAACAATACATAAAAAATCATTAAACTAAGAACCAGAAAATACAGTGGCCTAATTACCGAAACTCTACATCATCACTGTTGGGGAATGTAGCATGCAATTTCAAAAAAATTCGTACGATCACGCAAGATCTATCTAGGAGATGCATAGCAACGAGAGGGGGAGAGTGGGTCCACGTACCCTCGTAGACCGAAAGCAGAAGCGTTAGGTTAACGCGGTTGATGTAGTCGAATGTCTTCACGATCCAACTGATCTTAGTACCGAATGTACGGCACCTCCGTGTTCAGCACACGTTCAGCTCGATGATGTCCCGTGAACTCTTGATCCAGCAGAGGGTCGAGGGAGAGTTTCGTCAGCACGACGGCGTGGTGACAGTGATGGTGATGTGATCCGCGCAGGGCTTCGCCTAAGCACTACGACGCTATGACCGGAGGAGTAAACTGTGGAGGGGGGCACCGCACACGACTAAGAGAACAATTGATGTGCCTTTGGGGTGCCCCCCGCCCCGTATATAAAGAAGGAGGGGAGGAGGCCGGCCACAAGGGGTGCGCCAAGGAGGGGGAGTCCTACTAGGACTCCACTCCTAGTAGGATTCACCCCCCTCTCTTTCCTTCTTACGGAGAGGGGGAAAGGGGAAAGAGGTGGAGAGGGAGAAGGAAAGGGGGGCCGCGCCCCCACCCCTTGTCCAATTCGGATTGGCTTGGGGAGCGGGGGCGCACGCCACCTCCTCTGGCCAGCCTCCTCCTCTCCACTATGGCCCATGAGGCCCATTAACTTTCCCGGGGGGTTCCGGTAACCTCCCGGTACTTCGAAAAATCCCCGAACCTCTTCGGAACCATTCCGGTGTCCGTATATAACCTTACAATATATCAATCTTTACCTCTCGACCATTTTGAGACTCCTCGTCATGTCCGTGATCTCATCCGGGACTCCGAACAAACTTCGGTCACCAAAACACATAACTCATAATACAAATCGTCATCTAACGTTAAGCGTGCGGACCCTACGGGTTCGAGAACTGTGTAGACATGACCGAGAGACATCTCCGGTCAATAACCAATAGTGGAACCTGGATGCTCATATTGGTTCCTACATATTCTACGAAGATCTTTATCGGTCAAACCACAATAACACCATACGTTATTCCCTTTGTCATCGGTATGTTACTTGCCCGAGATTCGATCGTCGGTATCATCATACCTAGTTCAATCTCGTTACCGCAAGTCTCTTTACTCGTTTCGTAATGCATTATCTGACTCATTAGTCACATTGCTTGCAAGGCTTATAGTGATGTGCATCACCGAGAGGGGCCAGAGATACCTCTCCGATACTTGGAGTGACAAATCCTAATCTTGATCTATGCCAACCCAACAAACACCTTCGGAGACACCTATAGAGCATCTTTATAATCACCCAGTTATGTTGTGACGTTTGATAGCACACAAGGTGTTCCTCCGGTATTCGGGAGTTGTATAATCTCATAGTCAGAGTAATATGTATAAGTCATGAAGAAAGCAATAGCAATAAAACTTAACGATCATTATGCTAAGCTAATGGATGGGTCTTGTCCATCACATCATTCTCTAATGATGTGATCCCATTCATCAAATGACAACACATGTCTATAGTCAGGAAACTTAACCATCTTTGGTTAACGAGCTAGTCAAGTAGAGGCATACTAGGGACACACTGTTTTGTCTATGTATTCACACATGTACTAAGTTTTCGGTTAATACAATTCTAGCATGAATAATAAACATTTATCATGATATAAGGAAATATAAATAACAACTTTATTATTGCCTCTAGGGCATATTTCCTTCAGTCTCCCACTTGCACTAGAGTCAATAATCTAGATTACATAGTAATGATTCTAACACCCATGGAGTCTTGGTGCTGATCATGTTTTGCTCGTGGAAGAGGCTTAGTCAACGGGTCTGCAACATTCAGATCCGTATGTATCTTGAAAATCTCTATGTCTCCCTCCTTGACTTGATCGCGGATGGAGTTGAAGCATCTCTTGATGTGTTTGGTTCTCTTGTGAAATCTGGATTCCTTCGCCAAGGCAATTGCTCCAGTATTATCACAAAAGATTTTCATTGGACCCAATGCACTAGGTATTACACCTAGATCGGATATGAACCCTTCATCCAGACTCCTTCGTTTGCTGCTTCCGAAGCAGCTATTACTCCGCTTCACACCTAGATCCCGCCACGACGTTCTGCTTGGAACTACACCAACTGACAGCTTATTCAATATAAATACGTATCCGATTTGTGACTTAGAGTCATCCGGATCAGTGTCAAAGCTTACATCAACGTAACCATTTACGACAAGCTCTTTGTCACCTTCATAAACGAGAAACATATCCTTAGTCCTTTTCACGTATTTGATGTTCTTGACCGCTGTCCAGTGATCCACTCCTGGATTACTTTGGTACCTCCCTGCTAAACTTATAGCAAGGTACACAATAGGTCTGGTATACAAGCATAGCATACTTTATAGAACCTATGGCTGAGGCATAGGGAATGACTTTCATTCTCTCTCTATCTTCTGCCGTGGTCGGGTTTTGAGTCTTACTCAATTTCATACCTTACAACTCAGGCAAGAACTCCTTTGACTGATCCCATTTTGAACTCCTTCAAAATCTTATCAAGGTATGTACTCATTGAAAAAACTTATCAAGCGTCTTGATCTATCTCTATAGATCTTGATGCTCAACATGTAAGCAACTTCACCGAGGTCTTTCTTTGAAAAACTCCTTTCAAACACTCCTTTATGCTTTCGAGAAAATTCTACATCAGTTCCAATCAAACAATATGTCATTCACATATACTTATCAGAAAGGCTGTAGTGCTCCCACTCACTTTCTTGTAATACAGGCCTCACTGCAAGTTTGTATAAAACTATATGCTTTGATCAACTCATCAAAGTGTATATTCCAACTCCGAGATGCTTGCACCAGTCCATAGATGGATCGCTGGAGCTTGCACACTTTGTTAGCACCTTTAGGATCGACAAAACCTTCTGGTTGCATCATATACAACTCTTCTTTAAGATATCCATTAAGGAATGCAGTTTTGACATCCATTTGCCAAATTTCATAATAAAATGCGGCAATTGCTAACATGATTCGGACAGACTTAAGCATCGCTACGGTGAGAAGGTCTCATCGTAGTCAACTCCTTGAACTTGTCGAAAACCTTTTCGCAACAAGTCGAGCTTTGTAGACAGTAACATTACCGTCAGCCTCGGTCTTCTTCTTGAAGATCCATTTATTTTCTATGGCTTGCTGATCATCGGGCAAGTCAACCAAAGTCCACACTTTGTTCTCATACATGGATCCCATCTCAGATTTCATGGCCTCAAGCCATTTCGCGGAATCTGGGCTCATCATCGCTTCCTCATAGTTCGTAGGTTTGTCATGGTCTAGTAACATGACTTCCAGAACAGGATTACCGTACCACTCTAGTGCGGACCGTACTCTGGTTGACCTATGAGGTTTGGTAGTAACTTGATCTGAAGTTTCATGATCATCATCATTAGTTTCCTCACTAATTGGTGTAGGAATCACTGGAACTGATTTCTGTGATGAACTACTTTCCAATTCGGGAGAAGGTAGAATTACCTCAACAAGTTGTACTTTCCTCCCACTCACTTCTTTCGAGAGAGACTCCTTCTCTAGAAAGGATCCATTCTTAGCAACGAATATCTTGCCTTCAGATCTGTGATAGAAGGTGTACCCAAAAGTTTCCTTTGGGTATCCTATGAAGACACATTTCTCCGATTTGGGTTCGAGCTTATCAGGTTGAAGCTTTTTCACGTAAGCATCGCAGCCCCAAACTTTAAGAAACGACAACTTAGGTTTCTTGCCAAACCACAGTTCATATGGTGTCGTCTCAACGGATTTAGATGGTGCCCTATTTAACGTGAATGCAGCCGTCTCTAAAGCATAACCCTAACACGATAGCGGTAAATCGGTAAGAGACATCATAGATCGCACCATATCTAATAAAGTACGGTTACGACGTTCGGACACACCATTACGCTGTGGTGTTCCAGGTGGCGTGAGTTGTGAAACTATTCCACACTGTTTCAAATGAAGACCAAACTCGTAACTCAAATATTCGCCTCCGCGATCAGATCGTACAAACTTTATTTTCTTGTTACGATGATTTTCTACTTCATTCTGAAATTCTTTGAACTTTTCAAATGTCTTATACTTATGTTTCATTAAGTAGATATACCCATATCTACTCAAATCATCTGTGAAGGTCAGAAAATAACAATACCCGCCGCGAGCCTCAACACTCATCGGACCGCATACATCGGTATGTATTATTTCCAATAAGTCAGTGGCTCGCTCCATTGTTCCGGAGAATGGAGTCTTAGTCATCTTGCCCATGAGGCATGGTTCGCAAGCATCAAGTGATTCATAATCAAGTGATTCCAAAAGCCCATCAGCATGGAGTTTCTTCATGCGCTTTACACCAATATGACCTAAATGGCAGTGCCACAAATAAGTTGCACTATCATTATTAACTTTGCATCTTTTGGCTTCAATATTATGAATATGTGTATCACTACAATCAAGATTCAACAAAAATAGACCACTCATCAAGGGTGCATGACCATAAAAGATATCACTCATATAAATAGAACAACCATTATTCCTTAATTTAAAGGAATAACCGTCTCGCATCAAACAAGATCCAGATATAATGTTCATGCTTAACGCTGGCACCAAATAACAATTATTCAGGTCTAAAACTAATCCCGAAGGTAGATGTAGAGGTAGCATGCCAACGGCGATCACATCGACCTTGGAATTATTTCCGACGCGCATCGTCACCTCGTCCTTAGCCAATCTTCGTTTAATCCGTAGCCCCTGTTTCGAGTTGCAAATATGAGCAACAGAACCAGTACCAAATACCTAGTCGCTACTACGAGCATTAGTAAGGTACACATCAATAACATGTATATTAAATATACCTTTCACTTTGCCATCCTTCTTATCCGCCAAATACTTGGGGCAGTTCCGCTTCCAGTGACCAGTCCCTTTGCAGTAGAAGCACTCAGTTTCAGGTTTATGTCCAGACTTGGGTTTCTTCCCGGGAGCAGCAACTTGCTTGCTATTCTTCTTGAAGTTCCCCTTCTTCCCTTTGCCCTTTTTCTTGAAACTAGTGGTCTTGTTAACCATCAACACTTGATGCTCCTTCTTGATTTCTACCTCCGCAGCCTTTAGCATCGCGAAGAGCTCGGGAATTGTCTTTTCCATCCCTTGCATATTATAGTTCATCATGAAGCCTTTATAGCTTGGTGGCAGTGATTAAAGAACTCTGTCAATGACACTATCATCAGGAAGATTAACTCCCAGCTGAGTCAAGTGGTTATGGTACCCAGACATTCTGAGTATGTGTTCATTGACAGAACTATTCTCCTCCATCTTGCACCTATAGAACTTGTTGGAGACTTCATATCTCTCAACTCAGGCATTTGCTTGAAATATTAACTTCAACTCCTGGAACATCTCATATGCTCCATGATGTTCAAAACATCTTTGAAGTCCTGATTCTAAGCCGTAAAGCATGGCACACTGAACTATCGAGTAGTCATCAGCTTTAGTCTGCCAGACGTTCATAACGTACGAAGTTGCTCCTGCAGCGGGCCTTGCACCTAGCGGTGCTTCCAGGAAGTAATTCTTCTGTGCAGCAATGAGGACAATCCTCAAGTTACGGACCCAGTCCGTGTAGTTGCTACCATCATCTTTCAACTTAGCTTTCTCTAGGAACGCATTAAAATTCAAAGGAACGGTAGCACGGGCCATTGATCTACAATAACATATATATGCAAAAAAACTATCAGGACTAAGTTCATGATAAATTAAAGTTCAATTAATCATATTACTAAAGAACTCCCACTTAGATAGACATCCCTCTAGTCATCTAAATGACCACGTGATCCATATCAACTAAACCATGTCCGATCATCACGTGAGATGGAGTAGTTTTCAATGGTGAACATCTCTATGTTGATCATATCTACTATATGATTCACGTCCGACCTTTCGGTCTCAGTGTTCCGAGGCCATATCTGCATATGTTGGGCTCGTCAAGTTTAACCCGAGTATTCTGCACGTGCAAAACTGGCTTGCACCCGTTGTATGTGAACGTAGAGCTTATCACACCCGATCATCACGTGGTGTCTCGGCACGACGAACTTTCGCAATGGTGCATACTCAGGGAGAACACTTATACCTTGAAATTTAGTGAGGGGTCATCTTATAATGCTACCGTCGTACTAAGCAAAATAAGATGCATAAAAGATAAACATCACATGCAATCAAAGTATGTGACATGATATGACCATCATCATCTTGTGCCTTTGATCTCCATCTCCAAAGCACCATCATGATCTCCATCGTCACTGGCTTGACACCTTGATCTCCATCGTAGCGTCGTTGTCGTCTCGCCAACTATTGCTTCTACGACTATCACTACCGCTTAGTGATAAAGTAAAGCAATTACATGGCGATTGCATTTCATACAATAAAGCGACAACCATATGGCTCCTGCCAGTTGCCGATAACTTTTATAAAACATGATCATCTCATACAATAACTTATATCGCAACATGTCTTGACCATATCACATCACAACATTGTTGGGGAACGCAGTAATTTCAAAAAAATTCCTACGATCACGCAAGATCTATCTAGGAGAAGCATAGCAACGAGCGGGGAGAGTGTGTCCACGTACCCTCGTAGACCAAAAGCGGAAGCGTTATATCAACGTGGTTGATGTAGTCGTACGTCTTCATGACCCGACCGATCTCAACACCGAACATACGGCACCTCCGTGTTCAGCACACGTTTAGCTCGATGACGTCCCCCGTACTCTTGATCCAGTTGAGGCCGAGGGATAGTTCCGTCAACACGACGGCGTGGCGACAATGATGATGAAGTTACCGACGCAGGGCTTCGCCTAAGCTCTACGACGATATGACCGAGGTGTGTAACCGTGGAGAGGGGTACCGCTCATGGCTAAGAGAAACTTTGATGTGTCTTTGGGGTGCCCCCCTCCCATGTATATAAAGGGGGGAGGGGAGGAAGCTGGCCCTAGGAGGGGGCGCGCCATGGGGGGAGTCCTACTTGGACTCCTAGTCCAAGTAGGAATCAATCGCCCCCCTTTCCTAGTCCAAGTAGGAGAAGAAGGGAAAGAGGAGAGAAGAGAAGGAAGGAGGGGGGTGTCGGTGTCAAAACCGGCGGATCTCGGGTAGGGGGTCCCGAACTATGCGTCTAAGGTCGATGGTAACATGATACAGGGGACACAATGTTTACCCAGGTTCAGGCCCTCTCTATGGAGGTAATACCCTACTTCCTACTTGATTGATCTTGATGAATATGGGTGTTTACAAGAGTTGATCTACCACGAGATCGTAATGGCTAAAACCTTAGAAGTCTAGCCTGTATGACTATGGTTATGAGTATTGGCCTCTACAGACCTAGCCCTCCGGTTTATATAGACACCGGAGGGATCTAGGGTTACATAAGGTCGGTTACAGAGAAAGGAATCTTCATATTCGATCGCCAAGCTTGCCTTCCACGCCAAGGGGAGTCCCATACGGACACGGGTGGAGTCTTCGGTCTTTGTATCTTCACAGCCCATGGCTGACAGGCTGGACGCCCGAGGACCCCTTAGTCCAGGACTCCCTCAGTAGCCCCCAAACCAGACTTCAATGACGAGGTGTCCGGCGCGCAGATTGTCTTCGGCATTGCAAGGCGGGTTCCTCCTCCGATGACTTAAAAGTGATGTATTCGGCCTTCCATTTAATGCCATACCCCTCGGCTTCTGTGTATCAGCAACTTCGGCCTCCACGTGTCGAGCGAATGCGAGATGTCAGGGTATTTTTGCACATAACACCCCAGCCATGTAAGAAAAATGTCTATTAAAGAGATTGGATCTTAGATCCATTCAGCACCACACGGAAAAAAAATCCTTAGAGCTTCGCCAGAAAAGTCCATTCCAGCATGGCTAGCGTTCCTAGCTCTTCCTCCCGTCCCTGCAGCCCAGAAAAAGGCGTGTGGGAGAGATGTTCCGTATCTCACGGTCAGCCGGTGAAGCTGCAAACACAGGGATTCCTTCCCCCCGCAGATCTAGTCCCTGTTCGAGCGAGACTGACCTCCTTCAATGGCGAGGCTCAAGCTGAAAATTTTCCCAATCCATCCAGGGGGAACGAGTGTGCTGCGTCCCTTATCTGCTAAGAGGTGTCGGATTTCCAATTCACCCGTTCCTCCGAGGGCTTCTGGAGTATCACGGCCTCCAGCTGCACAAATTTACTCCTACCTCCATTCTGCATATCGTGGGTTACGTCGCTCTTTGTGAGTTGTTCCTGGATTGTGAGGCCCAATTTGAATTGTGGAGGAAGCTATTTTGCCTCGTCCCACGCAACCACGAGGGATCAATATTTGAAGTGGGCGGAGACGAAATATGGCGCATCGCCGAGACCGGATACCTGTCTGGCACACCAAAGAAGGCATTTGAAGAGTGGCCTTCCGAATGGTTCTATATTGAGGACGTCGCACTCCCTGACCCAGTTCGGAGGGGTCTTCCCGAGTTCACAAGCGTTCCTTTGAAGAAACGCCACAGCTGGCGCCCTCGGAGCCTCGAGGAGGAAGATAGTGCGGAAGTTTGTCAACTCACGAGCAAGATAAGGACGCTCGCTCAGTCCGGATTATCAATAGTCGAAGTAATGGCGACTTCCATAGCGCGGGGGGTTCAGCCACTCCAATATAGAGGTCTCCCCATGTGGCACTACAATGGGGAAGATGACGCCTCCCGCTGCGTCCGGAAGGGTCCGGATACTCCCACCGCTTTGGCCAAAATATTGGCCGAGCAGTTCAAAGGGGAGGAAGAGGAATTTCTGCATATCAAGCGCAGAGATGGATTTTCCATGTACAGTCCTCCTAGCTGGGTAAGTCCCAACTCCTCTGCTCTGCTCACCCCACTCCCTGAACTACTTTCAATGAATATTAATCCGTCCATTTATAACAGCACTGGCGAAAGATTTCCGAAGGGCTTCACAGCCCCGCCCCGCAGCCCGAGGGCCACAATCCGGACCTTGACCCCGGATTCGAAGAGGATCCGGATATATTCGTGGTGCTCGAGGACGGGGTGTTTCACCAGGCGAGCTATGACGGCACCGAAGTGGCCATCACCGCCGATTATCCCGGTCTTCTCCCTGCTTCACACGTAAGTAATCATGAGACATCTCATCCAAAAGAGTTCTCTCATTCTGCCTCACCCACTGCACCGTTCTGTGCTCAAAAGGGGAGGCGTTCGGAAAAGCGCCATGCTGCCCTAGGGGCATCTCCCAAGAGAGCAACCCCCACGTCGGGCAAGCCTTCAAAGAGGAAGGCAAACAAAGATACGGCCGAGCCTTCATCGAAGAGGTATGGATTTGCAAATATGCCCCTTGGTAGTCGCATCCGACTGTGACATTTTTGTTTGTCCTGTATCAAGAAAAAAGTGTGTCGGACTATGTCCGGGGGTCCGGCCGGTCATACTCCCCGCAGCCAGATTCCAGATCCTATCGTAAGGACGAGGGCTGATACGGGGGTGACGCTGGATTGTCCTCCAGCCGAGGATTCGGATGATGTATCCGCCACCAACTCGGAAGTGGAGAGCGCCATGAATCATCGGTGCCGAAGGGCCGTTTTACGAGACCCTAGCTTTTCAGGAGAGGCGTTTAATGCCTTCAGCTCGGCTGATGCATACATCCGAGCTGCTCGAGATGGGTTTACCAGAGCCACCAATCAACATTTAAAAGACGTGCAGGTAAATTTACTTTGTCCGAATATGATAACCATATGCCAGTAGCCCCCGAGACCTGAAGCAGTTGGTACAACTGATTTGAGGATCGTTGTATAACCAGGTTCTTATGGAGAAGAACGACCTGCTAACCCAAGAGCTAGAAAAGTGTCGGACATAGCTAACTGCTGTTACCGCTGAACCGGAAAAGTCCAAGAAGGCGTCCTCTGGTAATATTTCCCTTCATCGAGAAATAATAATTATATACCAGTTATGCTAACACTGTTGCTTATCCCATGACAAGATGGTCAGATCAACTGGAGGAGAAGCTGAAAACCGCACAGGCGGGAGAGAAAGAGGCCAAAAGACTACACGCCGTAGGCGAGCGTGTGCTGACCCGAGTCAGGGAGGAGAAAAACAAGCTCCAAGATTTCAACACCCAGCTGGGCGAAGAGCTGAAAGATGTGCGGGCCTAGCTGGCTGACTCCGTGAAGGAAAATAAAAGGCTGCGAGGCGGCATATTCAGTATGTGGCCGAACTTACCTTATAGTAATTCAGAGATGAAAGGATCTGACATAGTTATGTTTGTAGGTATGCTGACGGGCCATCCCGAAGAGGAGGTGTCCGGATCATAGAGCGATCTACTGCAAGGGCTGTCCCAAATGCACGAGCAAGCTCGGCAGGCAATGCGGAGTGTTGCCAAGGCCTTATGGCCATCCGCCTCCCCTCCAGGAAGTATGGAGGAGCTTGTAGAGATATTCAAGGGAGTGCGGCGGCATATCCGATTATGGAAAACATCGGCCTGCCGGGAGGGTGCGCGAGAGGCCTGGGCCATGGTGAAAACACGGTATACCAAGCTTGATCCGAATCGCATGGCCCGGGTCGGACCTCTAGGGTCAGATGGAAAAGAAGTCCCCGTTAGTCTGGTATATGACCAGGTAGCAGTAGCCGCCAAATATTCCCAACAGGATTGTAAGTTAGACAGCCTGTTGGACGGTATAGAGGAGGAAAATTTTGAGTCCAAGTGACTATGTACTTTCCTTGACATATGTAACTCTAGCTGAATTGTAAAACGATTGTCATGGCAGACCTTTTTGCTTCAACCTCCGGACCCGAAGGTGCGGAGTGCTTCCGAATACCTGAGCGGCAAAATAAACCGGGGTATGCCTGGAAACTAGGCGTAGGGGTCATAGTTGCTTGAACAGATAAGTTGTATCCGGCTAGTTATGTTATATTACATTTAGATTGTAAGAAACATCTTCCAGAGAGAATAGTTCCGTTAAGGGTTCCTTTCCCTGGGTGTGCATGCGTTAATGTGCATGTCCAAACTGTGACTGAAAAATCGCAGTATATGTAACTTCTGGGGGTTCACAATGGAGTGAATACGAAAACGTCTTTAATTCACGGACCGAATATTCCCTTAAGAACGCTAGCTTTCGACTTCACCCAGTCTGAGGTACACATCCGGATGTCCCGGCAGTAACAATCGCAGAGGTTCTCCCTTTATGCCCTAGCCAAACTAACGTGAATGTAGGGCATAAGCACAGGAGCCAGGCAACCCAGCTTGGCCAAAACTTAAGTCATAACGATGCATATAATGGCGAAGAAAAGGTACATATGGAAAAACACATATGTGATGAGCTTAATGCTCGGAAAATAATAATAGCAAGCTTCTGTCCAAGAAGCCCCCAGGTATAGTGGACGTACATATTTGAAGATGTATACGTCAGGGGTGCACGGTCTAGCCGCATGTAAGCTTTATGGCTAAAGAGAAAAAACGAAAAGAGAGAAAAAATGATGGAAACAACAGGGGGAAGGAGACGAACAAAGAGTTCGGCGCTAGGCATAAAATCTTCGGAGTCTGTCCGCGTTCCAGGGGTTCGGCTCTAGGCGATTGTCTGACACATCACGCAGGTGGTACGCTCCTCCGGTGAGAACTTCGTCAATGATGAAGGGACCCTCCCACTTGGGCTTGAGTTCGTCCTTTTTCTTCTCCGGCAGGCGTAGAACGAGTTCGCCAACATTATAAGTCTTGGCCCGCACTTCTCTGCTTTGATACCTATGAGCCTGCTGTTGATAAAATGCGGAACAGGCTTTTGCGACGTCGCGCTCCTCCTCCAGGGCGTCTAAGCTGTCCTGCCGATCAAGCTCAACCTCTCTCTCTACGTACATGCGCACTTGAGGTGAGTCGTGAATAATGTCGCAGGGTAACACTGCCTCTGCGCCGTACACCATGAAGAAAGGTGTGTATCCGGTAGTGCGATTGGGCGTGCTCCGCAGCCCCCAAAGTACGGAGTCGAGCTCCTCAACCCAGTGCTTGTCTGATTCTTTCAAAGACTGCACTAGTCTAGGCTTGATGCCGCTCATAATAAGACCATTGGCTCGTTCGACTTGACCATTTGTTTGCGGATGATAGACAGAGGCGTAATCGAGCTTGATGCCCAGGTTAGCGCACCAGGTTTTCACCTCATTGGCTGTGAAATTGGAGCCGTTATCAGTGATGATGTTGTGTGAAACACCATAACGATTTACAACACCGGATATGAATTCTATCACCGGCCCGGACTCGGCCGTTTTAACTGGTTTGGCCTCTATCCACTTAGTGAACTTATCCACCATGACCACCAAATACTTTTTCTTATGGCTTCCTCCTTTAAGGGGTCCGACCATATCGAGCCCCCAGACCGCGAAAGGCCAAGTGATGGGGATTGTTTGTAGGGCGGTGGGGGGCATATGACTTTGGTTGGCGAAGAGTTGGCATCCGACACAATGTTGGACAAGGTCCTGTGCATCTCCTCGGGCCGTCGGCCAATAAAAACCTATACGGAAGGCCTTGCTAACAAGGGCCCGAGCTGCGGCGTGGTGCCCGCCGAGACTGGCATGAATTTCAGCCAGGAGCTGCCGCCCCTCTTCCTCGGAGATACATCTTTGAAGGACTCTGGTAGCGCTTTTCTTGTAGAGCTCTCCGTCATGGACCTTGTAGGCCTTCGAACGCCGGACAATGCGGCATGCCTCATTCTGATCCTCAGGGAGTTCCTTCCTGTTAAGGTAGGCCATGAAGGGTTCGGTCCATGGGGCAATGACTGCCATAATGAGATGGGTCGACGGTGTTATTTCGGTGGCTGAGCCCCCGATGATATCGGTGTGTTTGGGATCGGGGGTTGTGTTCGGATCCGGACTGGTGTTGCCGCTCTCCCCTTGCCACACCACGGACGGCTTAAAAAGCCTTTCCAGAAAGATGTTAGGTGGGACGGGGTCGCGCTTGGCACCGATGCGAGCAAGGACGTCCGCCGCTTGATTACTTTCTCGGGCCACGTGATGAAACTCGAGCCCCTCGAACCGAGTCGACATTTTTAGGACGGCGTTGCGATAAGCCGCCATCTTCAGATCTTTGGCATCGAAGTCTCCATTTATTTGAGATATTGCGAGGTTTGAGTCCCCGCGCACTTCCATGCGTTGTATACCCATGGAGACAGCCATCCGAAGACCATGTAATAAGGCCTCGTATTCGGCTGCGTTATTGGAGTCTGTGTATAATATCTGGAGTACGTACTGGACGACGTCTCCAGTGGGGGACGTTAAAACGACACCTGCTCCTAGTCCTGCCAGCATTTTGAAACTATCAAAATACATAACCCAGTTGGAATATGTGCCGTACTCTTTAGGGAGTTTGGCCTCTGTCCATTCGGTGACGAAGTCGGCCAGTACTTGGGATTTAATGGATCGACGCGGCTTGTATGTTATGTCGAATGGGAGGAGCTCAATGGCCCATTTGGCGATCCGACCCGTAGCATCGCGGTTGTTTATTATGTCATTGAGTGGTACTTCGGAAGCCACCGTGATCGATCACTCCTGGAAGTAGTGTCGTAGCTTCCGGGATGCCATGAAGACCGCATATGCTATCTTTTGATAATGGGGGTACCGGGATTTGCATGGTGTGAGGACAGTGGATACGTAGTATACTGGCTTCTGAAGCGATAGTTTGTGCGCGTCATGTTCTCGTTCAACGACGAGCAGGGCACTCACCACCTGGTGTGTTGCCGATATGTATAATAACATGGGTTCGCCGACGTTCGGCGCGGCCAGGATTGGATTGCTCGCTAGAAGGGCTTTTATTTCTTCCAGTCCGGCCGTTGCCTCATCCGTCCACTCGAAGTGATCGGTGCGCCGTAGAAGGCGATAGAGTGGTAATGCCTTTTCTCCCAATCTGGAGATAAAGCGGCTTAAAGCTGCCATGCAACCGACGAGTTTTTGGACCTGTTAAAGGTCCGTTGGCGTAGCCAATTGTGACAAAGCTCGGATTTTTGCTGGATTTGCTTCAATTCCTCTATTGGAAACGATGAAGCCCAGCAGTTTTCCAACGGGGACGCCGAAAACACACTTTTCTGGATTGAGCTTAATGTCATATGCATGGAGGTTGTCGAATGTGAGACGTAAATCATCTATGAGTGTTTCGACATGTCTGGTTTTGATGATGACGTCGTCCACATATGCTTCAACTGTCTTGCCGATCTGCTTCTCCAGGCATGTTTGAATCATGCGTTGGTAGGTGGCACCGGCGTTTTTGAGCCCGAAGGGCATGGTGTTGAAGCAGAATGGCCCATCTGGGGTGATGAATGCTGTTGCGGCTTGATCAGACTCCTTCATTTTAATTTGATGGTATCCGGAATATGCGTCGAGGAAGCACAGTGAGTCATGTCCTGTGGTAGCATCAATGATCTGGTCAATGCGGGGGAGGGGGAAGGGATCCTTGGGGCAAGCCTTATTGAGGTCTATAAAATCGACGCACAGGCGCCAGGATCTGTCCTTCTTTGGCACCATCACCAGGTTTGCCAGCCAGTCCGGGTGTTTTATTTCTCTAATGAATCCGGCCTCGATTAGCTTGGCTAGCTCCTCCCCCATAGCTTGCCGTTTGGGTTCAGAAAAGCGCCGCAGTGTTTGCTTGACCGGTTTATATCCCTTCAATATATTGAGGCTGTGTTCCACCAACTTGCGTGGGATTCCTGGCATATCAGAAGGGTGCCAGGCGAATATATCCCAGTTCTCGCGCAGGAACTCTCGTAGCGGCGACGTCAACCGTTAGGTCTAGTTGTGCTCCAATAGATGCCGTCTTCTTGGGGTCCGTCGGATGGACTTGGAATTTGACTATTTCTTCTGCCGGTTTGAAGGAGGTGGATTTGGGTCGTTTGTCTAGGATCACATCGTCCCTGTCCACCGTGGAGCGTAGTGCGGTTAATTCTTCGGCGACGAGGGCTTCAGATAATGCCTCAAGGGCCAGGGATGCGGTTTTATTTTCGGCGCGGAGTGCTATGTCCGGATTATTGGCGAGAGTGATTATGCCATTGGGCCCGGGCATCTTAAGCTTCATGTACCCGTAATGAGGTATAGCTCGGAAGCGTGTAAATGCATCTCGCCCCAAGAGGGCGTGATATCCGTTGTTGAAAGGGCCACTTCGAAGGTTATCTCTTCAGACCGATAATTCTCCGGCGTGCCGAATACCACGTCAAGTGTGATTTTTCCCGCACACCGCGCCTGCCGACTGGGAATGATTCCTCGGAAGATCGTGCTACTTTGCTCGATGCGGCTCCTGTCTATTTCCATTTTGTGGAGTGTATCCTCATAGATGAGGTTTAGTCCGCTGCCGCCATCCATGAGAACCTTGGTGAGCCGAAAGCCGTCCACGATTGGACTGAGGACCAAGGCGGCTGGTGCTCGGACTGTCCTGTATTTTGGTTTGTCACCGACATTAAAAGTTATAGCCGTGTCGTTCCAAGGGTTTATTGCTGCGATTTGGCAGACTTCGGCGAGTTCGTGGAGTGCCCTTTTGCGCCTATTGTTTGAGGCAAATGTCTCGAAGACCGTCAATACTTTGAGGTAGTCGTCTTCTGGGGGGTTGTTCTGGGGTATTCTTGGTGAGGATATCCTCGCCGCTCTTGGCCACTTGCCGGAGTATCCAACATGCTCTAAGGCTGTGGGTTGGTGTGTTATCCGGTGTTGTGTGTATTTTGCATGGCCCATCGAGCCATCCTTCTAGAATGGTTCCGCGCCCCGTAATGGGCTTATATTTCTTTACTATTGGACCGGGCGTGCCACGAGGGTGCGCCCTTTTCGCCTGAACGAGGGGTTGAGTGGGGACCTGTGATGCTCGGATACTTAAGCTACACTGAACCTCTGCTAATGATGCCACGTCACCTCGATTTCTGTTGCTAATCTTGAGTTAGTTTGAAATCGATTTGAATTCAAATTAAAAAATCACGCAAACAACAAAAGTTTTCAAACAATGAAACTAAAATGTTCGGGTCATGCCAGATAATGCATAGGTGATTATGGTGGTGAAACCAAACTTTTATCGAATGCTTAACTGCACTAAAATGATTTAAGTAATAGCAAACCTAATTATAAATGCCTTTACTAATTAATAAAATATCAAAGTAAATTATTTGGGGACTAGACTTTTTTGTGACAGTGGACTGAAATGAAATACTAAATTAGATGCCAAGTATATATTTTACAAAAACTAAAACAATAGGAAACAAAGAGAAAACAGAAAAAAGGAAAAGATAAAATGAAAAAAAGACCTAATCTACTAGGCACTTGGCCCATCTAGCAAATTGACCAGGCCCAGCCCAACTCACCTTCCCCCTTCAACCTCCTGTTCACAAGAGGCACCGTGGACGCCGCGCGAGCGTCCACGTCTCGGATCGCCACGCGCCATCCATCCATTGCCCCCCCTGCTCGGTTAAGTCGCCCCCGCACTCCTTTGGCGAACCCTAGCGCCCTCACTTCCCTTTGTCTCATCCCTCTCCTCCTCACTCGCGCTCCCGCCGCTGCCGTCACCATGGGATGCCTTCCCGTGCGCTCCCCGGCCACCCTGCTCCCTAGGACCATGCCATCCACTCCGACGTGCTCCGCTGCTTCGCCCACGCCAAGGAACTCGAGCCGGAGCACACTCCCTCGCCGGATCCACGTCGTCTTCAACCTTGCACCCGCCAGCGACCTCCGTCCGATTCGTCGTCACCGAGCCTTCCCCGAGCCCGCTAAGCACGCCTACATGCTCACTGTGAGCCCTCTCCGCTTCCCCTCTTTCCCCGCGGTCGCTCCCCTCCTCTAGCTGCCGATCCATCACGACCGAGTCCCACTGCCGTTGCTCTAGGTTGCTGCTGCCGCACGAGCTCGTGCTAGACCGCCCGCCTGCCTGCGCCTCACCACTACCATCCCGGCGCCCTAACGCCGCGCTTCGCCTCGTCCGGCTCGTCCGCCGCCGCCCCTGTCCATCCTCTTCCCCGCGTCGCCCGCTCGCCGCTTTGCTGCTGCTCTGACCCCGCGGCTGCCTGATGCCACTGTCGCCTCTGCCACCTGACGCAGCTGTCACTGCCGTGCTGCCCCCCAGCTCGCCGGCCGCCCACGCTCCACCCGCGCCCCGCTGGCTCCTCGAGCTACGGCTGTGCCGCTCGCCGTCCCGCCGTTTGCCGGCGCTGCCGACCCGCCGTTGCCTCGCCCCCACACTGGCCTCCCCGTGCCTCCTGCCGCTGACCACGGCCCAGCCGCGCCGAGCAGGCCCCCCTTTGGCCTCGCCCTTCTACCAGGCGGGATGCGGCTTCGCCCGCACCCGCATGCCCGCTATAGCCTATAGGCCAATGACAATTGGGCCCCAGCCCCAGGAACAAAATAAAAAAATGAAGTCTGAAATAAAAATTAATTAATTATTTAGGACAATTAATTTACTTAATTAAGCTATGTTAGTTAATCTAATTAGCTAACTAAACTAATTAAAACTGTTAATTAGGATAACAGTCAATGACTAACGGACCCCCACGCGTCAGTTGACCCAGTCAACGATCAATGTTGACCGCTGACATCATGCTAATGCAGTAAACATATTTTTGATTTAAACTAATTCTGTTAATGTAAAAAATGATTTAAAACTTTAAAAATTAATAGAAAATAAACCGTAGCTCAGATGAAAATGTTTTCTACATGAAAGTTGCTCAGAACGATGAGACGAATCCGGATACGTAGCCCGTTCATCCGCCACGCATGCCTAGCATAGCAAACACGCAACTTTCCCCCTCTTGTTCGTCTGTCCAAAAATGCGAAACACCGAGAATACTTTCCCGGATGTTTTCCCCCTTCGTCGGTATCACCTAATAACACGTTAGGGCATACCTAACACCGCGTATTACCTTGTTATGTTTTGTGAAGCTTTGTTTGCTCCGTATTTACTGTTTCTTCCCCCTCTTCTCTCCGGTAGACTACGAGACCGATGCCGCTGCTGCCCCAATCGACTGCGGTGTTGACGACCCCTCCTTCTTGGCTGAGCTTCCAGGCAAGCCCCCCCTTTGATCACCAGATATCGCCTATTCCTTCTCTCTACTGCTTGCATTAGAGTAGTGTAGCATGTTACTGCTTTCGGTTAATCCTATTCTGCTGCATAGCCTGTCATTGTTGCCACAGTTGTTACCCTTACCTGCAATCCTAAATGCTTAGTATAGGATGCTAGTATTCCATCAGTGGACCTACACTCTTATCCGTCTGCCATGCTATACTACTGGGCCGTGATCACTTCGGGAGGTGATCACGGGCATATGCTGTATACTTTATACTGTTACATTACTTATGATACTGTTTGGAGATGGGGGCTGAAGGGGCAGCTGGCTCCATCCCGGTAGAGGCGGGCCTGGGTTCCCGACGGCCCCCGACTGTTACTTTGTGGCGGAGCGACAGGGCAGGTTGAGACCACCTAGGAGAGAGGTGGGCCTGGCCCTGGTCGGCGTCCGCGGTTACTTTAAAATAACACGCTTAACGAGATCTTGGTATTTGATCTGACTCTGGCCACTGGCCTATACGCACTAACCAGCTACGCGGGAACAGTTATGGGCACTCGGCGTCGTGGTATCAGCCGCAGTCTTCGTGACGTCAGCGACTGAGCAGCGCGCGCCGGATTGGACCATAAGCCTGCGCTTGTATTAAGGGGGCGAGGTCTGCTTCCGGCCGCGTTCGTAACGTGCAGGTGAGCAACGGGCGATGGTCCCAGACCCCTGCGCGCATAGGATTTAGACCAGCGTGCTGACCTCTCTGTTGGGCCTAGGTAGGGCTGCGACGTGTTGATCTTCCGAGGCCGGGCATGACCCAGGAAAGTGTGTCCGACCAAAGGGGATCGAGCGTGTTGGGTAATGTGGTGCACCCCTGCAGGGAAGTTTATCTATTCAAATAGTCGTGATCTTCGGTAACAGGACGACTTGGAGTTGTACCTTGACC
This sequence comes from Triticum aestivum, assembly GCF_018294505.1. Taxonomy (NCBI): domain Eukaryota; kingdom Viridiplantae; phylum Streptophyta; class Magnoliopsida; order Poales; family Poaceae; genus Triticum; species Triticum aestivum. The sequence goes on from NC_057814.1 coordinate 89,857,009, forward strand.
TTATGACAACTAGAACCGGATACTTAATAAAACACACCCTTCCAAGTGCCAGATATAACCCGGTGATCGCTCTCACACAGGGCGACGAGGGGAGTATCGCCGGGTAGGATTATGCTATGCGATGATACTTGGTGAACTTACCATCTACTCTCTTCTACATGCTCCAAGATGGAGGCTGCCAGAAGCGTAGTCTTCGACAAGACTAGCTATCCCCCCTTATTCTGGCAATCTGCAGTTCAGTCCACCGATATGGCCCCTTTACACATATACCCATGCATATGTAGTGTAGATCCTTGCTTGCGAGTACTTTGGATGAGTACTCACGGTTGCTTTGCTCCCCCTTTTCCCCTTTTCCTTTCTTCCTGGTTGTCGCAACCAGATGCTGGAGCCCAGGATCCAGACGCCACCGTCGACGTCGACTCCTACTACACCGGAGGTGCCTACTACTACGTGCAGGCCGCTGACGACGACCAGGAGTAGTTTAGGAGGATCCCAGGCAGGAGGCCTACGCCTCTTTCGATCTATATCCCAGTTTGTGCTAGCCATCTTATGGAAACTTATTTATCTTATGTCTGTACTCAGATATTGTTGCTTCCGCTGACTCGTCTATGATCGAGCACTTGTATTCGAGCCCTCGAGGCCCCTGGCTTGTATTATGATGCTTGTATGACTTATATTATTTTTAGAGTTGTGTTGTGATATCTTCTCGTGAGTCCCTGATCTTAATCGTACACGTTTGCGTGTATGATTAGTGTATGATTGAATCCGGGGCGTCACAAGTTGGTATCAGAGCCAACTGCCTGTAGGAATCCCCCTTCCAACTCCTTGGCCATAGTTGAGTCTAGTCATCGAAAAAGTTTTTACTAACATGATGTGCGGCTTACGGGCCCACGTCGCCATTGGATGGTATTAGGATATTTTATTCCTCGTCCTTACTCTGGGATTCTGATCTCTCTTCTCTTCGGCTTCAAGGTTTTGCTAACTCTAACATTAGGATCTCGTGATCACATCCACCCGGAGAGCCCCTTATTACAGATGATCGCCTGCTGCCCCAGAATATTCCGGAGATACTCTCCGATATTCTCTCGAGACTTTGTGTCCGTTGCTTTTGCAATTCCCTACCACCGAAATATCCCTATGGATAAATACTTACACCTGTCGTTCTTACTTTTATTCCCAGTGGATCTTGTTATTACAAGATACCCCAAAATTCTCTCTATTTTTCCGAGAATCATTTGAGCTTACTGCCTTGCAGTTCCTTGTCACCTGAATACACCTACAAGTTAATCCTCACACACACACTGAGGATTTGTTTCTCCCCAGTTGTTCATTTGTTTCACCAAAGTCTTCGAAATACTATTTGATCTTTCGAAAATCCTCAACAGCCTGTTGTTCTTGAAATTTTTGCTTGCTTGCATTATGGTTAATACCATAAGTATAGTAATCTTATTGGCAACCTTCGTCACTATCATTTTGAGTCCATTGATTCAATATGTTACATATGCTCGCAATCCTCAAGCAGATCCTAGAATTCATCCTTTCGGCTCAGACGTCATTTTAAACATGAGCTGAATCTCGACCAATCAAATTGTTGTCGATTTTACCCCTAAGCTTACTCAACTTATCCATCCTTAATCAGAGCGTTTGCTTTTGATCCTTTGATTTGGAAATCATAATTCCTTTACATGTGAGCTTTGAATTAGCCAGTTGCTTCTATAATCCAATGCCTTCGCATTGTTTCTTCCTCTGGTTGTGTGCCGATACTCACATCAGCTTCGCTATGGACCGCCGGATCCTTTGTTGAAATATCATCCGACAATGTCCTTCATAAACAAAAACCTCGAGAAGTTCTTTCCCTGATACGTAATGCCTTCGCTAAACTGTATCCTCTCGTTTTGTCACCCATGCTCTACTATCGAGCTTGTGTTATTTACTATTGAAGCTTGTGGTACAAGTTCCCAAGATGCCCCTAAGGGTTGAACCTATGCCTTCCTTAATATGTGTTAACTCGAAAGTTTTCACGAGTCATACTCTTCTGGTATTTTGCTAGATAAAATTTCAACATTACAACTTCTTCGAAAGTGAGAAGTGAATGAAAGGTTATGCATTGGAGAAGTGGGAGTCGACCTTGAACTTTGTGTTCATGCCCATGGACACGATGTAGATCTTATCATTAAAGCTTATCTTAAATTAATTATTCCCTTGGAATAAGTTCTTATTATATCTGGGATTTGGTCTTTTGCAATCATGGTTTCGACCATATTGTCTTTCTTCGATCCCATTTCTCGTATGAGTAAAATACTTGCCCTCTCAGATCAGTACGCTTGCCCAACCTCTATTTTGGTCTGTCTTCGAGTATTACCCCCTGGTATCTCGAGGATAACCACCCCATTGCACTACATGTTATGAATTTCTGATGAAGTAGTAGCTTTCCCCATCATAGTCACTCCACGGGTTCTGGGTTGTCGTCAACCGAGAACACCGGTTAGTGAATCGAATCACCCCTGTGATTCAGTACTCCTAGTACTTTGTGGTTGAGAAGTTTAATACTCCATCACGTCATTCCTAGCCTGATCGGCTATATCATTTTGTGCTAAAATTTAACTGTGCTACCTGGTCCTTCTTCCCGGAGCACAATTTTCGACGATGACATAGCCTTATGCCGATCTTCCTCGTCGTATCATTTTGCCTTGAATGGCAAGATCGATTTCGAGTTTGGGTCGTACCCTTGGTTCCAATAACCTTTTGCTTTATCATTCTTTTGACTTGATGTCATCGCCGATCGATTACATCCTCATGAAATCTCTCGACAAATGCGTCGTGATCATCATCAGCCTTCCGAGCTCTTCCAGGATATCAATTGAATTCATGATGAGAAATACCATCCTTTCCCTCAATGATTTGTGTTATCATTGGCAACATTCTTGCTTTCCCTTCTACACAAACTTGTTCATGTTTTGTGTTGTACCTTGAGATCCTTGCTATCCAACTTATGTTATGTTCTACCTTGGAGTATTGCTATCTTTTATGTCAAGAATGTCATGGGAAATTCATGACCCTTAAGAATTCTTGATACAAGTGTACTTATTAACATCACCATTCTTTTCTTGGTCCCCGTGTTGTTTCTAACCGGAATACCGACAAATGGTCTGTGATGTGTAAATTTTAAACTTCTAGCAACCCTATTGCTTTGAACTTATTGGTCTATAGTTTCATTCTACGTCTATGGCTTATTGAATCATCATTCGAACATTGATCGTGCTACCTAGCCCATATTTTGGGTGCACATTTCAACCAATGTTTAACTGTGTATGTTTTCCTCGAGCATACATCATTAAGTCATTTGATCTAGCTAACGTTATCTCCTTGTTCACATAGTTGTGGAAATCCATCTTTTTGGAAGCCTCAATGGATTGTCGTTGAGTCAATCAGTCACCTCCTCAACTCTCCTTGATTTAATGGTGAACCCTTGTTCGGAACTCGCTTCCATAGATCATTTTCGAGAATCTCACAGTGTCATCTCGTCAATTTTTTTGCACATTCTCTTCTCAGGCATCCTAATGTCTGAGGTATCCTGACACCAATCGGATCTGAATCTCGGCCAGATATGATGGTTGGGACATATTCCCAAGAGTTATAACGTTGGTATCTACATAACCTGGTAAGCTGGTGTCTTTGCTTAGCACCCTTGGCCAGAGGACCTATTGTTATAGTTTCCTTTTTAGCAAGGTTAGCCATTCTTCCATGAGGAAATTGTAAGACTTATTCTATAAGTTGTTGCTGATGAATCCTTTGAGTATCCAAAGTCCGACCTTGCTCGAAGACCATGTCAATGCTATCTCGAAGCATGTCTGTGGTACTACGATCATCAATAATAACATTTGAAGCACAATGATAAATTTTATTTATCAAACTTATCCAAACATCGTTGTTTGGGTAATGTCATGAAATTCCTCTCCCCTTACCTAAATGGTTTTCTACTTCATGTCCTGCCATGGATATCATGCTCTACTTGCCCTTGGAAAGGATATACCCCTGAATTATGTGTTTAAACACATTTTTCTTTCCATTGTTCTGATTAAATCTGATAAGACACTTTTCCCTTTCCATTGGTTTGTTTAAACCCTATCAATGATCTATATGATATAAGCAGTAATAGTTCCCTGCTTGTGCAAACACCTCGGTGTACAACCGTGTCAGTAAGACCCTGTTGCATTTGTCGATAGCATTCCGGTAGCCACCGATGGACGAGAACTTTGCCTATTGGTCCGCCTCGTTCAACTAGCAGGAAAATGGTTCTCTTCGTCCCTCGCCCTTGGTACCGACGTTGTTGTTGACATAACTAACATGCTACCCTCTGACATGCCTTGCTATCATGACCGTGGAAGATGTCACCGCTCCTCCTACTTTTAATCCACATGGTGGGCCCATAACCCACAGTTCCATAGGATCGAAACCTGACTCTCCTGTACACCCTGTTGTCAAAGTTATTCCTCGCGCTTGACTTCATATGTAATTCACGGGCCACCTGCCTAGTGATCTATTCTGGTATCAGGAGCGATGCTTATTCCCATTGCTCTAAACCCCTTTCACACTTTGTTTCAGACAAGAAACGATTGCCTATGTGCTTGAAACTTCCATTTTGCACCTCCTTACTTTGCTCTCGATAATTTGTTAAGTATCAATTCGGGAGTTACTTTCCGCCACCTTTCCTGATGGTATCTACCAGATAAGCAACATTGTAGCGGTCCGTTCTTCCGAAGTTACCCCTTGACCTTCGTACGTACGATGGAGTTCCCGAAGAAAGGATGCCGACTTCATCATGATGACCTGAAGCAGAGAAATGAAGACATCAACATAATGGATCGACCTCTTTGAGAAGAGCAACCAAGACCGAGACGATTCGTTAGAAATTCGTAACCAGAAGTTCCCCCCTTACCGAACCTCTTAAATCTCGGGACGAGATTTCTTGTAGTGGAGGAGAATTGTGACGCCCGGATACTTAAGCTACAGTAAACCTCTGCTAATGATGCCACGTCACCTCGATTTCTGTTGCTAATATTGAGTTAGTTTGAAACCAATTAGAATTCAAATTAAAAAATCAGGCAAACAACAAAAGTTTTCAAACAATGAAACTAAAATGTTCGGGTCATGCCAGATAATGCATAGGTGATTATGGTGGTGAAACCAAACTTTTATGGAATGCTTAACTGCACTAAAATAATTTAAGTAATAGCAAACCTAATTATAAATGCCTTTACTAATTAATAAAATATCAAATTAAATTATTTCGGGACTAGACTTTTTTGTGACAGTGGACTAGATTGAAATACTAAATTAGATGCCAAGTATATATTTTACAAAAACTAAAACAATAGGAAACAAAGAGAAAACAGAAAAGAAAATAAATAAAAAGGAAAAGATAAAATGAAAAAAAATACCTATTCTACTAGGCACTTGGCCCACCTAGCAAATTGACCAGGCCCAGCCCAACTCACCTTCCTCCTTCAACCTCCTGTTCACAAGAGGCACCATGGACGCCGCGTGAGCGTCTAGGTCTTGGATTACCACGCGCCATCCATCCGTCGCCCCCGCACTCCTTTGGCGAACCCTAGTGCCCTCACTTCCCTCTCCTCCTCACTCGCGCTCCCGCCACCGCCGTCACCATGGGATGCCTTCCCGTGCGCTCCCCGGCCATCCTGCGCCCTAGGACCATGCCATCCACTCCGACGTGCTCCGCTGCTTCGCCCACGCCAAGGAACTCGAGCCGGAGCCCACTCCCTCGCCGGATCCACGTCGTCTTCAACCTTGCACCCGCCGGCGACCTCCGTCGGATTCGTTGTCACCGAGCCTTCCCCGAGCCTGCTAAGCACCCCTATAGGCTCACTGTGAGCCCCTCTCCGCTTCCCCTCTTTCCCCGCGGTCGCTCCCCTCCTCTAGCTGCCGATCCATCACGACCGAGTCCCGCTGCCGTTGCTCTAGGTTGTTGCTGCCGCACGAGCTCGTGCTAGACCGCCTGCCTGCCTGCGCCTCACCACGGCCACCCTGGCGCCCTAACGCCGCGCTTCGCCTCGTCCGGCTCGTCCGTTGCCGCCCCTGTCCATCCTCTTCCCCGCGTCGCCTGCTCGCCGCTTTGCTGCTGCTCTGACCCCGCGGCTGCCAGATGCCGCAGTCGCCTCCGCCGCCTGACACAGCTGCCGCTGCCCTACTGCCCCCCGGCTCACCGGCCGCCCTCTCTCCGCCCGCGCCCCGCTGGCTCCTCGAGCTGCGGCAGTGCTGCTCACCGTCCCGCCGTTTGCCGGTGCCGCCGACCCGCCGTTGCCTCGCCCCCCGCACTGGCCTCCCCTTGCCTCATGCCGCTGACCACGGCCCGGCCGCGCCCGCGCCGGCCGGCTGCATCGGCCGCGCCGAGCAGGCCCCGCTCTGGCCTCGCCTTGCTACCAGGCGGGCTGCGGCTTCGCCCGCACCCGCATGCCCGCTATGGCCTATAGGCCAATGACAATTGGGCCCCAGCCCCAGGAACAAAATAAAAAAATGAAGTCTGAAATAATAATTAATTAGGACAATTAATTAACTTAATTAAGCTGTGTTAGTTAATATAATTAGCTAACTAAACTAATTAAAACTGTTAATTAGGATAACAGTCAATGACTAACGGACCCCCACGCGTGAGTTGACCCTGTCAACGATCAATGTTTACCGCAAACATCATGCTGATGCAGTAAACGTATTTTTGATTTAAACTAATTATGTTAATGTAAAAAATGATTTAAAACTTTAAAAATTAATAGAAAATAAACCGTAGTTCAGATGAAAATGTTTTCTACATGAAAGTTGCTCAGAACGATGAGACGAATCCGGATACGTCGCCCGTTCATCCGCCATGCATCCCTAGCATAGCAAACACGCAACTTTCCCTCTCTTGTCCGTCTGTCCGAAAACGCGAAACACCGAGAATACTTTCCTGGATGTTTTCCCCCTTCGTCGGTATCACCTAATACCACATTAGGGCATACCTAACACTGCGTATTACCTCGTTATGTTTTGTGATGCTTTGTTTGCTCTGTATTTACTGTTTCTTCCCCCTCTTCTCTCCAGTAGACTACGAGACCGATGCTGCTGCTGCCCCGATCGACTACGGTGTTGACGACCCCTCCGTCTTGGCTGAGCTTCCAGGCAAGCCCCCCCTTTGATCACCAGATATCGCCTATTCCTTCTCTCTACTGCTTGCATTAGAGTAGTGTAGCATGTTACTGCTTTTGGTTAATCCTATTCGTCTGCATATCCTGTCATTGTTGCTACAGTTGTTACCCTTACCTGCAATCCTAAATGCTTAGTATAGGATGCTAGTATTCCATCAGTGGCCCTACACTCTTGTCCGTCTGCCATGCTATACTACTGGGCCGTGATCACTTCGGGAGGTGATCACGGGCATATGATGTATACTTTATACTGTTACATTACTTATGATATTGTTCGTTGATGGGGGCTGAAGGGGCAGGTGGCTCCATCCCGATAGAGGTGGGCCTGGGTTCCCGACGGCCCCCGACTGTTACTTTGTGGCGGAGCGACAGGGCAGGTTGAGACCACCTAGGAGAGAGGTGGGCCTGACCCTGGTCGGCGTCCGCGGTTACTTTAAAATAACACGCTTAACGAGATCTTGGTATTTGATCTGACTCTGGCCACTGGCCTATACGCACTAACCAGCTACGCGGGAACAGTTATGGGCACTCGACGTCGTGGTATCAGCCGAAGCCTTCGTGACGTCAGCGACTGAGCGGCGTGCGCCGGATTGGATCGTAAGCCTGCGCTTGTATTAAGGGGCTAGGTCTGCTTCCGGCCACGTTCGCAACGTGCAGGTGAGCAACGAGCGATGGGCCCAGACCCCTGCGCGCATAGGATTTAGACCGGCGTGCTGACCTCTCTGTTGTGCCTAGGTAGGGCTACGACATGTTGATCTTCCGAGGCCGGGCATGACCCAGGAAAGTGTGTCCGGCCAAAGGTGATCGAGCGTGTTGGGTAATGTGGTGCACCCCTGCAGGGAAGTATATCTATTCGAATAGTCGTGATCTTTGGTAACAAGACGACTTGGAGTTGTACCTTGACCTTATGACAACTAGAACCGGATACTTAATAAAACACACCCTTCCAAGTGCCAGATATAACCCGGTGATCGCTCTCACACAGGGCAACGAGGGGAGGATCGCCGGGTAGGATTATGCTATGCGATGATACTTGGTGAACTTACCATCTACTCTCTTCTACATGCTGCAAGATGGAGGCTGCCAGAAGCGTAGTCTTCGACAGGACTAGCTATCCCCCTCTTATTCTGGCATTCTGCAGTTCAGTCCACCGATATGGCCCCTTTACACATATACCCATGCATATGTAGTGTAGATCCTTGCTTGTGAGTACTTTGGATGAGTACTCACGGTTGCTTTGCTCCCCCTTTCCCCTTTTCCTTTCTTCCTGGTTGTCGCAACCAGATGCTGGAGCCCAGGATCCAGACGCCACCGTCGACGACGACTCCTACTACACCGGAGGTGCCTACTACTACGTGCAAGCCGCTGACGACGACCAGGAGTAGTTCAGGAGGATCCCAGGCAGGAGGCCTGCGCCTCTTTCGATCTGTATCCCAGTTTGTGCTAGCCATCTTATGGCAACTTGTTTAACTTATGTCTGTACTCAGATATTGTTGCTTCCGCTGACTCGTCTATGATCGAGCACTTGTATTCGAGCCCTCGAGGCCCTTGGCTTGTATTATGATGCTTGTATGACTTATTTTATTTTTGGAGTTGTGTTGTGATATCTTCCCGTGAGTCCCTGATCTTGATCGTACATGTTTGCTTGTATGATTAGTGTACGATTGAATCCGGGGCGTCACAGGACCGATGATTCCCAACGGGCCGCCTGAGTTTTTCAAGCGCTTTCCATTGCGCTGTACTTCTGTACGATAGTTGCCAAGTCAGCGAAGTCTAACATGCGACATTGATGGCGTTAAGGATTCCTTTGTCCGTGCAATTGTTGCGGAACGCTGAGATCGCGTCTTCGTCGCGACAATCTTTAATCTTGTCTTTGACAAGGAGGAATCTGGCCCAGAAGTGGTGGACCGTTTCCTAAGACTGCTGTTGTATGCTCATGAGAGCGCTTATGTCTGGGTGGGTGGTGAAGGAAATATGCCCTAGAGGCAATAATAAAGTATTATATATTTCCTTATATCATGATAAATGTTTATTATTCATGCTAGAATTGTATTAACCAGAAACATAATACATGTGTGAATACATAGACAAACAAAGTGTCACTAGTATGCCTCTACTTGACTAGTTCGTTAATCAAAGATGGTTATGTTTCCTAGCCATAGACATGAGTTGTCATTTGATTAACGGGATCACCTCATTAGGAGAATGACGTGATTGACATGACCCATTACATTAGCTTAGCACCCGATCATTTAGTATGTTGCTATTGCTTTCTTCATGACTTATATATGTTCCTATGACTATGAGATTATGCAACTCCCGTTTACCGGAGGAACACTTTGTGTGCTACCAAACGTCACAACGTAACTGGGTGATTATAAAGGTGCTCTACAGGTGTCTCCAAAGGTACTTGTTGGGTTGGCGTATTTCGAGATTAGGATTTGTCACTCCGATTGTCGGAGAGGTATCTCAGGGCCCACTCGGTAATGCACATCACTATAAGCCTTGCAAGCATTGTGACTAATGAGTTAGTTGCGGGATGATGTATTACGGAACGAGTAAAGAGACTTGCCGGTAACGAGATTGAACTAGGTATCGAGATACCGACGATCGAATCTCGGGCAAGTAACATACCGATGACAAAGGGAACAACGTATGTTGTTATGCGGTCTGACCGATAAAGATCTTCGTAGAATATGTAGGAGCCAATATGGGCATCCAGGTCCCGCTATTGGTTATTGACCGGAGAGGTGTCTCGGTCATGTCTACATAGTTCTCGAACCCAAAGGGTCCGCACGCTTAAAGTTACGATGACAGTTTTATTATGAGTTTATATGATTTGATGTACCGAAGGTTGTTCGGAGTCCCGGATGTGATCACGGACATGACGAGGAGTCTCGAAATGGTCGAGACGTAAAGATTGATATATTGGACGACTATATTCGGACACCGGAAGTGTTCCGGAGAAGTTTCGGATTAAACCGGAGTGCCGGAGGGTTACCGGAACCCCCCGGGGAAGTATTGGGCCTTAGTGGGCCTTGAGGGGAGAGAGAGGGCAGCAGCCAGGAGGTGGTGCGCCCCCTCCCAGAGGAGTCCTAGTTGGACTAGGAGAGGGGGGCGCAGCCCCCTTTCCCTCTCCCTCTCCCTCTCTTTCCTTCCCCCCTTCTTTTCCTAGTAGGACTAGGAAAGGGGAGTCCTACTCCTACTAGGAGGAGGACTCCCCCCTCTCCTTGGCGCGCCCCATAGGCAGCCGGCCTCCCCCTTGCTCCTTTATATACGGGGGCAGGGGGCACCTAAGAACACACTTGATATACGATATTTTAGCCGTGTGCGGTGCCCCCCTCCACCAGATTACACCTCGATAATACCGTCGCGAAGCTTAGGCGAAGCCCTGCGTCGGTGGAACATCATCATCGTCACCACGCCGTCGTGCTGACGAAACTCTCCCTCAACACTCGGCTGGATCGGAGTTCGAGGGACGTCATCGAGCTGAACGTGTGTAGAACTTCGGAGGTGCCGTGCGTTCGGTACTTGATCGGTCGGATCGTGAAGACGTTCGACTACATCAACCGCGTTGTGATAACGCTTCCGCTGTCGGTCTACGAGGGTACGTGGACAACACTCTCCCCTCTCGTTGCTATGCATCACCATGATCTTGCGTGTGCGTAGGAATTTTTTTGAAATTACTACGTTCCCCAACAGTGGCATCCGAGCCTGGTTTTATGCGTTGATGCTATGCACGAGTAGAACACAAGTGAGTTGTGGGCGATATAAGTCATACTGCTTACCAGCATGTCATACTTTGGTTCAGCGGTATTGTGAGATGAAGCGGCCCGGACCGACATTACGCGTACGCTTACGCGAGACTGGTTTCACCGTTCGGAGCACTCGTTGCTTAAAGGTGACTGGCGGGTGTCTGTCTCTCTCACTTTAGTTGAACCGAGTGTGGCTACGCCCGGTCCTTGCGAAGGTTAAAACAGCACCAACTTGACAAACTATCGTTGTGGTTTTGATGCGTAGGTAAGAACGGTTCTTGCTAAGCCCGTAGCAGCCACGTAAAACTTGCAACAACAAAGTAGAGGACGTCTAACTTGTTTTTGCAGGGCATGCTGTGATGTGATATGGTCAAGACATGATGTGATATAATGTGTTGTATGAGATGATCATGTTTTGTAACCGAGTTATCGGCAACTGGCAGGAGCCATATGGTTGTCGCTTTATTGTATGAGATGCAATCGCCATGTAATAGTTTTACTTTATCACTAAGCGGTAGCGATAGTCGTAAAAGCAATAAGTTGGCGAGACGACAACGATGCTACGATGGAGATCAAGGTGTCGCGCCGGTGACGATGGTGATCATGACGGTGCTTCGGAGATGGAGATCACAAGCACGGTGCTTCGGAGATGGAGATCACAAGCACAAGATGATGATGGCCATATCATATCACTTATATTGATTGCATGTGATGTTAATCCTTTATGCATCTTATCTTGCTTTGTTTGACGGTAGCATTATAAGATGATCTCTCACTAAAATTTCAAGATAAAAGTGTTCTCCCTGAGTATGCACCGTTGCAAAAGTTCTTCGTGCTGAGACACCACGTGTTAATCGGGTGTGATAGGCTCTACGTTCAAATACAACGGGTGCAAAACAGTTGCACACGCGGAGTACTCAGGTTAAACTTGACGAGCCTAGCATATGTACAGATATGGCCTCGGAACACAGAGACCGAAAGGTCGAGCGTGAATCATATAGTAGATATGATCAACATAGTGATGTTCACCATTGAAACTACTCCATCTCACGTGTTAATCGGTCATGGTTTAGTTGCTTTGGATCACGTAATCACTTAGATGATTAGAGAGATGTCTATCTAAGTGGGAGTTCTTAAGTAATATGATTAATTGAACTTAAATTTATCATGAACTTAGTACCTGATAGTATCTTGCTTGTCTATGTTAATTGTAGATATATGGCCCGTGCTGTTGTTCCGTTGAATTTTAATGCGTTCCTTGAGAAAGCTAAGTTGAAAGATGATGGTAGCAATTACACGGACTGGGTCCGTAACTTGAGGATTATCCTCATTGCTGCACAGAAGAATTACGTCCTGGAAGCACCGCTAGGTGCCAGGCCTCCTGCAAGAGCTACACCAGAAGTTATGAACGTCTGGCAAAGCAAAGCTGATGACTACTCAATAGTTCAGTGTGCCATGCTTTACGGCTTAGAACCGGGACTTCAACGACGTTTTGAACGTCATGGAGCATATGAGATGTTCCAGGAGTTGAAGTTAATATTTCAAGCAAATGCCCGGATTGAGAGATATGAAGTCTCCAATAAGTTCTATAGCTGCAAGATGGAAGAGAATAGTTCTGTCAGTGAGCATATACTCAGAATGTCTGGGTATAATAATCACTTGATTCAACTGGGAGTTCAACTTCCGGATGATTGCGTCATTGACAGAATTCTTCAATCACTGCCACCAAGCTACAAGAGCTTCGTGATGAACTATAACATGCAAGGGATGGATAAGACGATTCCCGAGCTCTTCGCAATGCTAAAGGCAGCGGAGGTAGAAATCAAAAAGGAGCATCAAGTGTTGATGGTCAGTAAAACCACTAGTTTCAAGAAAAAGGGCAAAGGGAAGAAGAAAGGGAACTTCAAGAAGAATAGCAAGCAAGTTGCTGTTCAGGAGAAGAAATCCAAGTCTGGACCTAAGCCTGAAACTGAGTGCTTCTACTGTAAGCAGACTGGCCACTGGAAGCGGAACTGCCCCAAGTATTTGGCGGATAAGAAGGATGGCAAGGTTAACAAAGGTATATGTGATATACATGTTATTGATGTGTACCTTACTAATACTCGCAGTAGCACCTGGGTATTTGATACTGGTTCTGTTGCTAATATTTGCAACTCAAAACAGGGGCTACGGATTAAGCGAAGTTTAGCTAAGGACGAGGTGACGATGCGCGTGGGAAATGGTTCCAAAGTCGATGTGATCGCCGTCGGCACGCTACCTCTACATCTACCTTCGGGATTAGTTTTAGACCTAAATAATTGTTATTTGGTGCCAGCGTTGAGCATGAACATTATATCTGGATCTTGTTTAATGCGAGACGGTTATTCATTTAAATCAGAGAATAATGGTTGTTCTATTTATATGAATAATATCTTTTATGGTCATGCACCCTTGAAGAGTGGTCTATTTTTAATGAATCTCGATAGTAGTGATACACATATTCATAATGTTGAAGCCAAAAGATGCAGAGTTAATAATGACAGTGCAACTTATTTGTGGCACTGCCGTTTGGGTCATATCGGTGTAAAGCGCATGAAGAAACTCCATACTGATGGAATTTTGGAATCACTTGATTTTGAATCACTTGGTACTTGCGAACCGTGCCTTATGGGCAAGATGACCAAAACACCGTTCTCCGGAACTATGGAGAGAGCAACAGATTTGTTGGAAATCATACATACAGATGTATGTGGTCCGATGAATATTGAAGCTCGTGGCGGATATCGTTATTTTCTCACCTTCACAGATGATTTGAGCAGATATGGGTATATCTACTTAATGAAACATAAGTCTGAAACATTTGAAAAGTTCAAAGAATTTCAGAGTGAAGTTGAAAATCATCGTAACAAGAAAATAAAATTCCTACGATCTGATCGTGGAGGAGAATATTTGAGTTACGAGTTTGGTCTACATTTGAAACAATGCGGAATAGTTTCGCAACTCACGCCACCCGGAACACCACAGCGTAATGGTGTGTCTGAACGTCGTAATCGCACTTTACTAGATATGGTGCGATCTATGATGTCTCTTACTGATTTACCGCTATCGTTTTGGGGTTATGCTTTAGAGACGGCTGCATTCACTCTAAATAGGACACCATCGAAATCCGTTGAGACGACGCCTTTTGAACTATGGTTTGGCAAGAAACCAAAGTTGTCGTATCTTAAAGTTTGGGGTTGCGATGCTTATGTGAAGAAACTTCAACCTGATAAGCTCGAGCCTAAATCGGAGAAATGTGTCTTCATAGGATACCCAAAGGAGACCGTTGGGTACACCTTCTATCACAGATCCGAAGGCAAGATATTTGTTGCTAGAAATGGATCCTTTCTGGAGAAGGAGTTTCTCTCGAAAGATGTGAGTGGGAGGAAAGTAGAACTTGATGAGGTAACTGTACCTGCTCCCTTATTGGAAAGTAGATCATCGCAGAGATCAGTTTCTGCGATACCTACACCAAGTAGTGAGGAAGTTAATGATAATGATCATGAAACTTCAGATCAAGTTATTACTGAACTTCGTAGGTCAACTAGATCAAGATCCGCACCAGAGTGGTACGGTAATCCTGTTCTGGAGGTCATGTTACTAGACCATGGCGAACCTACGAACTATGAAGAAGCGATGGTGAGCCCAGATTCCGAAAAATGGCTTGAAGCCATGAAATCCGAGATGGGATCCATGTATGAGAACAAAGTATGGACTTTGGTTGACTTGCCCGATGGTCGGCAAGCCATTGAAAATAAATGGATCTTCAAGAAGAAGACTGACGCTGATGGTAATGTTACTATCTATAAAGCTCGACTTGTTGCGAAAGGTTTTCGACAAGTTCAAGGAATTGACTACGATGAGACCTTCTCACCCGTAGCGATGCTTAAGTCTGTCCGAATCATGTTAGCAATTGCCGCATTTTATGATTATGAAATTTGGCAAATGGATGTCAAAACTGCGTTCCTGAATGGATTTCTGGAAGAAGAGTTGTATATGATACAACCGGAAGGTTTTGTCGATCCAAAGGGAGCTAACAAAGTGTGCAAGCTCCAGCGATCCATTTATGGACTGGTGCAAGCCTCTCGGAGTTGGAATAAACGCTTTGATAGTGTGATCAAAGCATTTGGTTTTATACAGACTTTTGGAGAAGCCTGTATTTACAAGAAAGTGAGTGGGAGCTCGATAGCATTTCTGATATTATATGTGGATGACATATTACTGATTGGAAATGATATTGAATTTCTGGATAGCATAAAGGGATACTTGAATAAGAGTTTTTCAATGAAAGACCTCGGTGAAGCTGCATATATATTAGGCATTAAGATCTATAGAGATAGATCAAGGCGCTTAATTGGACTTTCACAAAGCACATACCTTGACAAAGTTTTGAAGAAGTTCAAAATGGATCAAGCAAAGAAAGGGTTCTTGCCTGTACTACAAGGTGTGAGATTGAGTAAGACTCAATGCCCGACCACTGCAGAAGATAGAGAGAAGATGAAAGATGTTCCCTATGCTTCAGCCATAGGCTCTATCATGTATGCAATGATGTGTACCAGACCTGATGTGTCCCTGGCTATAAGTTTAGCAGGGAGGTACCAAAGTAATCCAAGAGTGGATCACTGGACAGCGGTCAAGAACATCCTGAAATACCTGAAAAGGACTAAGGATATGTTTCTCGTATATGGAGGTGACAAAGAGCTCATCGTAAATGGTTACGTTGATGCAAGTTTTGACACTGATCCGGACGATTCGAAATCGCAAACCGGATACGTATTTACATTGAACGGTGGAGCTGTCAGTTGGTGCAGTTCCAAGCAAAGTGTCGTGGCGGGATCTACGTGTGAAGCAGAATACATAGCTGCTTCGGAAGCAGCGAATGAAGGAGTCTGGATGAAGGAGTTCATAACCGATCTAGGTGTCATACCTAGTACATCGGGACCAATGAAACTCTTTTGTGATAATACTGGTGCAATTGCCTTAGCAAAGGAATCCAGATTTCACAAGAGAACCAAGCACATCAGAAGACGCTTCAATTCCATCCGGGATTTAGTCCAGGTGGGAGACATAGAAATTTGCAAGATACATACGGATCTGAATGTAGCAGATCCGTTGACTAAGCCTCTTCCACGAGCAAAACATGATCAGCACCAAGACTCCATGGGTGTAAGAATCATTACTAAGTAATCTAGATTATTGACTCTAGTGCAAGTGGGAGACTGAAGGAAATATGCCCTAGAGGCAATAATAAAGTATTATATATTTCCTTATATCATGATAAATTTTTATTATTCATGCTAGAATTGTATTAACCGGAAACATAATACATGTGTGAATACATAGACAAACAAAGTGTCACTAGTATGCCTCTACTTGACTAGTTCGTTAATCAAAGATGGTTATGTTTCCTAGCCATAGACATGAGTTGTCATTTGATTAACGGGATCACCTCATTAGGAGAATGACGTGATTGACATGACCCATTACATTAGCTTAGCACCCGATCGTTTAGTATGTTGCTATTGCTTTCTTCATGACTTATACATGTTCCTATGACTATGAGATTATGCAACTCCCGTTTACCGGAGGAACACTTTGTGTGCTACCAAACGTCACAACATAACTAGGTGATTATAAAGGTGCTCTACAGGTGTCTCCAAAGGTACTTGTTGGGTTGGCGTATTTCGAGATTAAGATTTGTCACTCCGATTGTCGGAGAGGTATCTCAGGGCCCACTCGGTAATGCACATCACTATAAGCCTTGCAAGCATTGTGACTAATGAGTTAGTTGCGGGATGATGTATTACGGAACGAGTAAAGAGACTTGCCGGTAACGAGATTGAACTAGGTATCGAGATACCGACGATCGAATCTCGGGCAAGTAACATACCGATGACAAAGGGAACAACGTATGTTGTTATGCGGTCTGACCGATAAAGATCTTCATAGAATATGTAGGAGCCAATATGGGCATCCAGGTCCCGCTATTGGTTATTGACCGGAGAGGTGTCTCGGTTATGTCTACATAGTTCTCGAACCCAAAGGGTCCGCACGCTTAAAGTTACGATGACAGTTTTATTATGAGTTTATATGATTTGATGTACTGAAGGTTGTTCGGAGTCCCGGATGTGATCACGGACATGACGAGGAGTCTCGAAATGGTCGAGACATAAAGATTGATATATTGGACGACTATATTCGGACACCGGAAGTGTTCCGGAGAAGTTTCGGATTAAACCGGAGTGCCGGAGGGTTACCGGAACCCCCCCGGGAAGTATTGGGCCTTAGTGGGCCTTGAGGGGAGAGAGAGGGCAGCAGCCAGGAGGTGGTGCGCCCCCTCCCAGAGGAGTCCTAGTTGGACTAGGAGAGGGGGGCGCAGCCCCCTTTCCCTCTCCCTCTCCCTCTCTTTCCTTCCCCCCTTCTTTTCCTAGTAGGACTAGGAAAGGGGAGTCCTACTCCTACTAGGAGGAGGACTCCCCCCCTCTCCTTGGCGCGACCATAGGCAGCCGGCCTCCCCCTTGCTCCTTTATATACGGGGGCAGGGGGCACCTAAGAACACACTTGATATACGATATTTTAGCCGTGTGCGGTGCCCCCCTCCACCAGATTACACCTCGATAATACCGTCGCGAAGCTTAGGCGAAGCCCTGCGTCGGTGGAACATCATCATCGTCACCACACCGTCGTGCTGACGAAACTCTCCCTCAACACTCGGCTGGATCGGAGTTCGAGGGACGTCATCGAGCTGAACGTGTGTAGAACTTCGGAGGTGCCGTGCGTTCGGTACTTGATCGGTCGGATCGTGAAGACGTACGACTACATCAACCGCGTTGTGATAACGCTTCCGCTGTCGGTCTACGAGGGTACGTGGACAACACTCTCCCCTCTCGTTGCTATGCATCACCATGATCTTGCGTGTGCGTAGGAATTTTTTTTGAAATTACTACGTTCCCCAACAGGTGGGTGGATTTAAATCCGAACCCTGACCCAACTTTGGATCCGGAGTCTGAAGATCTTCCGAAATTAACAGTTCGGGCTCCGGGATATCAACTGATTTTTTAGGCTTGTCGTCCGATTCTATGTTCGGGGGACAAGGCGTCTTTCTGCCGGTGGGTGTCCGGCTCTTTGAGATCGGAGATCCGAACATAGTTCGTCCACAATATAGAGGAAGAGTCGTCTTGCTCCGCGACTACCACTATCTGGTGGGTGATCGGCGGAGTTTTAATTTCTCTCTGGTCGGGTTTAAGCCCAATCCGATCGTAGTCTGTAGCGACTCCCAAGGCGGTGATGCGATCTAGGAGTTCATGTAAAGACGATAACTCCGTCGGATCCATCCGTTTGGAGTATTCGGAATCAACGCAGAGGCGATTTTCAATGACTCGAGAGGTCATCGTCGGCTTAAGGGCCGACACTACAAAAAAAATACACTTCCGTGATGATACGTCTTTGTCACAGTAGGTCACGTTTTCTGTCATGCATGTACATCCATGAAAAATTTATGACAGAATCAAGATAGTCATACCTGTGCTGTCGTAGAAGTGTTCCATGACATTACCAAAATTATCATCACGGAAGTGTCCACTTCCATGACGATAAATTACCTAATGGGCTATTTGATTTATCAGGTGCCACTACCTTTTCCAAATACTTTGCTTGCGCTCCTCCACGATCAGCAATCGCCCTCTTCCTTTTGAACGTCTGATACACAAGAACATCATTTGAATGGATAAATATGGTATGATGACAGATGGAATATGTACTAAAAATGGATAGGCAGGACGTATTCACATACACGATGTGTAAACTAAGCTAATGGCAGTTCAACAAAGTAGAAGCAATGCAAAGCATCAGTTGCAAGATATGTGCGACAAATATAACCTTGGAAAGTTAGAGCAAGCACCTTGATGGGTGAATAAGATAGGGCATCTTCCTCTGACTCCTCCACTAGGGAGCTACATTGATTAGGTCTCCCTCTAGCTCATAATCACTGTTAGGATCATATTCTGAGCATGAATCTGTAGGTGGAGAGCGTTTGCATTGCATTGCATCCAGACTTGATTTCAGTCCCTTAATGCCAAGTTTGACAGCCATGGCATTGTTCTGCTTTATTCTTTTCATGCGCGCAAGCTCATAATCATTATGATGTTGTTCAGAATCTAAGATTCATGAAAACAGAAAAAGTAGTTAGATTATCTATGGAATGCATTGCGGATTCAACTTGAAGAGTGTCTCCCTATAAACCCCTGCATATGCAAAGTTCACCCCCCAACCGTGCTGACCAGACCACACACAGAAATACAAACCCCTTATGTCTCTATAACAGGCAGACACACATTTCAAAACTGAAGTAGGAACATTAGAATTATATGAAATTCGTATTTGAACAAATAAACTAAGGAATTATGAGTGGCATAATGTTTAGCTTCAAGGGTGGAGTGTTGGTAGTGCGACACAAAGCAAGTAGGCGGATTGTATTCCCTGTAAAAGATCGAAGCCTATGTAAAAGCTGGAAATGACACTTTCTTTCTATACAATGCAGTGTTCGTTGCCCACACATGATGGAAGAGATCACATAGAGAAATACTATTCACTCATGTCTACGGTTGCAGTATTTAGAAACAGGGTGGTCCACCCTAAAAGAATATTGACAACAAATATGACAAGGCAAGCATAGATGTAGTGAATCAATCATTTACTTGTGAGCTCACTAGGACAAGTATGCAGAATTGTAACTGCAGTAAGAGACCGTCCAAAATCTGAATCAAGAAGTTTGTCTAGCACTTATTGTTTGCAACTAATCGACGTGAATAATTGGATATTATATCGAATGAGTAAGAAAGACAAGTAAAATTTTCAACAAACCTGGCTTGCAGTAGTAATCTGGGTCAATGTCACTACGACCAACAATCCAAAATGACTAGTGTCTGTTCCTAGGGCCGGAATTTTGAAAACCCTGTGAACTTTACAGGTACTAAAGATTACCGAAATACATCTGAACCATTAAGTGTAGGTAGCACTGAGCACACAACAAACCCTAATGACAGTCCTGCCTAATGAGTAATGAATCAATTAGAAAATGGGTGATGAGGAGTGGCTGCTGAGTGTTGAGGACTTATCTCAGGATAAATCGGGTTGGCTTAGTGGGTGCTGCACGCCTGAGCCCTGAACGGACTGGGAAGGTAGGCACGGCGGCGCGCCCGGGCAGCGGTGACGCTGTTGGGCGAGCGGCTCCTGACCTCCTGTTAGTCCGGCGTCTCCTCCTAGAGTCATGCCGTCCGGGGACGGCAAGTCGCCGGCGAGGCAGGCGGCTGGGGGCGAGTAGAGATCGGAAGCGCGCAGCAGAACAGAGGGGAATCGGGGCCTGGGACGACCCAAAATCCCAGGGTGGGCCGGCCCACCGTGGGCACCCTGTAGAGATACACACCCGAGCGGCGAACATGCATTTTCGAAACTAATTTAGGAACATTTAGCTGACCAATTAAACGAATCTGTTTTAATAATATCAGATTCGTATTTGAACAACTAAGCTTGTTTAGCTTGATGGGTCGAGCAGTGCTATTATGACACGAAGCACGTATTCTGATCGTATAGTGATCATAAAAGGGGGAAACCGGAGAAATGATATTTAGCAGCCATTGTTTGCTTCGAACTAAGAACTAAATTCTAAGAGCTGAAAAGAAAGTAGAGTAACCAAGTTAAGATCTATTTTCTGGTTGAGATCAAAAAGTTGAGGAGATATGAAGTACCACCTCTCTTGCGGCGCCGTGTAGGCATCGGGGGTGCGATGGCTGTCGGTGGCGTTGAAGCAGATCTGCGACGGTAGACGGGTGCATCGGGGGATAAGTCCCGTTGCGGTGGAAGAGAAGGTCGTGTGAGCGGCCCCGACAAAGAGGACGACGGCGCCGATGAAGCGAGAGGACGTGATGCAAGGCTCTTGGTCCGTCGCCGTGGATGAGAAACGTCCATCTCTAGCAGTGGACGACGCGGTCTTGGTAGGCGCTCCGGCATGGTGGAGGACGGTGGCGATGGATGTGGTGGAGGACGGCGGCGATGGATGTGGTGGAGGACGGCGGCGATGGATGGGGTGGCGGACGGAGGCTGGTGTGGGGATGGTGTTCTAGCGCGGACGGTGTATGAATGGGAAAATGGAGGGAGAGGTACGGGGAACCATGTTTTTGGGACGCGCCTGTCTGAAATATGGGAAAGTTACGAACTTAGCCCCCGTTTAAAATTTGGACGTCTCGTCGGTTGGGGATACGACGGTAATCTCGCATCTCGCCAATATTTGCCCAGAGCGATTTCGGGCGAGGAGAGGGTGGTTGGCGCCCATGGTTGGCGCCCACGGTGTATGAACGGGGCTGACAGGTAGGGCGGTTGTGTCACGTCTGAGTGAAGTTACAAACCTGCCCCTATTGAAAATATTTGCCTACATCGATTTCGGCCGAGTCGAGTTTGTTTTGCCGCCCACCGTGTATGAATGGGGAAATGGAGGGAGAAACAGAGGTCTTTCGGACGAGCTTGAATCAAATGTGTTTTGCCGCCCATGTTTGGCGCCCACCGTGTCGGAATGGGCTCAGAGGCGGTCGTGTCACGTCTTATTGAAGTTACTATCCTACCCCTATTTAGAGCAGTGGAAATCGGGCCGATGGATTGTCCGTGTAATGGGTAGACAGTAATTTCCATCTCCCAAACACTTGGCTTCGGGCAGCCGACGTGGGAGTGGACATTTTGCCGCTTCTTTCGAATTTTGGGACAATAAGCATCCACGTTTACCCTGGCAACTAAATTCGAATCCATTTTGTATTCCTATACGAATCTTTATAAATCATTCTATGTGTTTTTATATATCTTCAAAAGGACGACAAAGATGTATTCCACTGTCATATATGAATATGGTTTACAAATGCCGATACTCAAATTCAGAAGCTAGAATCCAGTTTAAGGTGAATTCGAATATTTGGAACACTTCATGTCCAACTCAAATGTCACACGCAGCATAATGTGTACTCCCATTTAGATATGTACACAAGCGATGTATCAAGATTCAAATACCGAGTGAATCAACCAAGAATGTACAGAACTAACAGACATATAAACACTTATAGAGTATATGGATCAATAATATCAACTAACATACATAAGCCAGGCCGCTGTACTTTTCTTTGCTACAACAGCATCCTTTTTTAGCCAAGCTACTACAGCATCTTGGCCCTTTCCGATGCGTGCCACTTATGGTCCATCTATACTACTATTATTGCTGAATGCACATTCAGCCCGATTGGCATATTTGTAGGTCTGGCACAGCAATCAAAATGAAATGTCTCCGAGTCTTATCAATTAATACAGACTTGTGCTCAAATAAAATTACAAACCAAAAAACAAAAAAAAACAATTATTACATGATCTCTAAAACAAATGGTTTGATTGATTACATGAACAAACAACACAAAGGTTATTCAACGATGGAAAGAACATTTCACCTATGATTTACCAAGTGGGAATTTAATTTCCTTTTTTCCTTCAGGACCTTAACAATGTGGTCAGTCTCAGCTTGCTTCGTTTTGAAATCCACCAAATATTTAATGGTTGTCTTGAGTACTGCTACTGATTGTGCTGTTTGCTTCCTCAACATGTCAACTTCATCTCTAAGTGCAGAAGCAGAATCTCTTTCTACCACTAGTTTAGCCTCTAGAGCATCAGCAGTTGGCAATTCATAATGCACGATTGGGCCGGTGCCACTGCTGTGGGATGATACAACGTCCATGGGGACCTCGCTCTTTGATCTTGGGCTAACCTGTTTTGCCATTAAAGTTCCGATTGGATTCAGAAAAGTTGAAGTTAGCAAAACATCTCAACTGGGAGTTATAACAGCAAACCAGTTAAACAAACAAGGAATTAAAGAGTTTCAATTCGATGCTGAAAAGTAGTTATTAACATCATTGTAACCCGTTGTTGCAGCAGCAAAGCAGTTAAACAAACAAGTAGCTATTTAAGTTCAGGCAAACAGGTAATTCTTAACAGTAAGTATCAAACACATAGATAGGTGCAGTCTATAATAGGATTAACAGGCTGTGGCATTATGTAATCAGTAGCAAACTAAATTAAGCCAAGCAACGTAATTGAACAATTTTGCAATAAGTGGCTAACTAAAATTCCGAGAAGCAGGTAACTGAACTTACGCTAGTTCTTTGTACAGGCACACTGCAACTTCTTTTTCGCTTACAAGGTTGTACGAAGGAGTCCATGGCATCAATTGCTTGGATACGCAGTCCCAATACTTCTTTCTTCCCACACTGCATTGGTAAGTCGAATGGTTAATCTGGTAAGATGGTGCGTCCTTGATATGTTATATGAGGACGTGTAGTCAGACTAGTTGTAGCCACACACATCACACTGGCTTTTACTGTATATTTCATGCGATTACTTTTGGCATATCGAGATCTAAGCAATCTACAATAGGATGAAAAGACTGGCATCCTTCACATTATTGGCGAACTCAGTTCATAGAAACAAGCAATTCAACCATTCTGTGGGTAAATCAAAAGCGCCACTGGAATATTTTTCACTACCCCTATCATACACGCAAAAAGGGGCGACGCCACCATAGGGGCTGGTATGGGCGGCCGCCTCGGGTGGCTCGAAAGTGTGCACCTAGTTTGAGTCGTCCAGGTTGGCCCAGGCTAGTTTTGTTCGTCCCAACGCACGAGCAGGCAATGTAAAAAATGAAGAAAAATGTTTCAATTTGGATAGGCCAATAACATAAGTGCAAGGCAGGCCCTATAGCAGGCTCGCGGCCCAAACGAGCGCCTCCCATATCGATCGACAGCAGGAAAAATCCCAATTCATCCGCTCCAGCCTCCAGTCTGGTTCGCTCCTAACCTAGCCGCCGCTGGACAGACCGACACAGCACTTCCTCGCGCCCTCGTTGGAGGGCGGTCGCCGGGCTTCAAGCGAACGGAAGGACAAGAAGATGAAGATCCAACCCTGGGTGTAGCCTGCGTGGGAGGCAGCGGCGGCAGCACGGGCATGGCATCGAGCTTGCGCAAACGGACAGTCGCAGCTTGCAAGAGTAGCATGCGCAACGAGCAGGTACATCACATCCCTGATTATATCTAATTCAACTCTTCAATTTCTGGCCAATAGTTAAACCTGACGGTGTTGTAAAACTGCTTGTATGTAGGGAATCTATGAGAAAATGAAACCAATTTCTACTTATTTTATAACTCCCCCAATCAATACTGAACTGACTGAATCTGATGTATCTAATCAAGTTTCCGGTGCAAACATCCAAGCTCATGTTGTTCTTGAGCCTGAAGTGTCTAATGAACAGACTGCTAATGAAGGATTTGATGCAAACATTTTACATGCTCCTGGTGATGAACATATAGTGTCTAATGAGGCATCTAATGCAAGCATTTTGCAAGCTCCCATTGAAGGATTTAGTGTCTAATGATGATCTGCTATGTTGAGAGAGACATAGAGATTTGCAGGCATTGATGACAAGCAAATTATAGTGCATTTTCATGGCTTGAGGAAACGTCGAGGCCATCTACCAGAAAGTCCCCGTATCATGACAACGTAGCATAAATACTTTTCTAATCTGTTGTTTGAAACTATTGGCATACTTGTGCAGGATAGATATATTGATATGCAGTTTGCGCACTGGTTATAGGTGCAATTACACTTCGATATTTTCAGCCAGAGAACGAATAATTCAAGCAGGTACAGACCATGTTTGTAGTCCTTGTACACCATGTTGCATTTTGTGTTTTTTGGTGCTTGCATCATTTAGTGTTTATAATCTGAACTACTTTGGATCATTAGCTGGTTTTCAAAGTGCATGTAGCTTCACATTTCTCAAGTTATGTTGATTTCCGGAGTGCAAGTGCCTTCGTATTTTTTAAGTTAAATGTTCGCCCCTGGTAACTTGAATTCGTGGATCCGCCACTGCACACAAATCATACACGAATGCCAGTACGAATTAAATGAAATGCAGGGACTTACGCTAGCTCGTTGTACAGGCTCACTGCAGCTCTGCTTGCGCTTGGGATGTTCCATGTACAAGTCCATGTTACCACTTGCTTGGATGTGCAGGCCTTGTGCTCCTTGCATCCCCCTCTGCATTTTTGACACGGCGAATGGCTGATCAAATAAGAGGAATCGACCTTGCTGTTGTACCGGAGGACAGATACTTACAAGGTTATACGGGTGTGCAGGATGTGTACCAGATCCCGTAGCGCCGTCATGCTTCGCTAAAAAATGGATTTGCTTGTTTCAGATGATATCTCCAGAAGAAATAAGAGTTAAAGTCAGAGTTGGATAGGCGTGTAAGCTAAGAGAGCAGTGAAAGGATATCCAAACATCGTCGGAACAGTGCACAAGGGAGTGATGTGTGGATACCTAGTTCGGGCCGGCGTTTGGGCATGCTCGCCTAGCTAGAGTGCGGGTCACTTCAGAGCCGTTGAGGGTGATGCGCTGGCGTTGGCTGGCCGCGCACGGATGCAGATCTTGAGTGGCAGCGGAGCGCTACGATGCGGTGGACGAGACCGTTGGTGAAGCCCCAGCGGCCTCGGGGGGCGGAGGCGCGACGATGTGCTCGGTGAAGTAGCCCCGGTGAGCTGGGAGACGGCGTCGGTGAAGCGCACCTGATGCGGTGGAAGTCGGTGTCTGTGAGGCACGTCGGTTGCGGCGGCCGACGTTGTCGGTGGACCACCCGGTGCGGTGGACGAGGGCGTAGATGAGGTAGCTCCGGTGCGGTGGTGAAGCGCGACCGTCATCTTCGTCGTCGTCGTCTGGCACAGAGGTGGGGAAAGAGACGAGACGAGGGGCGATTCGAACTTTGCTTGGGTTGGCGGCGAATTAGGGATTTGAGCAATCTGGGCGCGGAAGGGGACGGTGGAGAAGGGAGATTTTGCAGGGCTGGAATTGGGGCCGCCAGATATTTCAATCCGAAACATGGAAGCGCGAACTTATTTTTTCGTCGTCCTTTTTTTGGGGGTGGGTGGCTGGGTGCTACGCGTCCGTCCGACACACGCGACCACCACGACACGACCCTGGTGCGCCTACATTTGAGAATGCAAACGAATCTTCTTTCATTTGCAAACGAATCTGTATGTATTACCATGCCCGTGTTTTCCTTGCAATAATTAGTCATTCGAAACGAGATACTATAAATTAATTAATGAGGAGTTATTTGAAAAAAATCGAAACGGTATCCACGCTAACGTGGATTAGAGTGTGTGTCACATAATTAGTTATTTGAATTAGAGTGTGTGTCACATAGCAATATCCAATTCTAATGTGGATTTCGCATTTCACTGTATCCACGCTACTTTTTTAATACAAATTCATATGTATATGATGAACACCATGGTAGTGAGAAAACTTTTGGATGGATTCAAACATATGACCTACAAAATAGCACAACAAATCGAGTCAATGTCAACTTTTCGAAACCTAGTATGGCACGAATTCGAAATAATTACCCATATGCATGGTCCTCAGTTCAAATCTTACAATGTACACCGAATTGAAACATCGATATTAAGTCTCGTACTATCTACATTCAAATGTTGTTTTTAGCCCCCCCCCCCCCCGCACACACGCTACATACTTCCTGTATCGGTCAATCTTCCTCTCCTAACCACCTTAGGAAGCTATCGGTTTCCAACACACATCCATTCTTTCTCTCCATGTTTCGATCTCTAACTCTCTCAACTACACAACCCCCTTTTTCCACTCTGTTACGAAATGTATTTACCTCACACACCCGCCATTGCACCCCATGCCGAGCTCTCTCTCTCCCTCTCCCTCTCACCCTCTCGCGCTAAATACATGCATTGCCTATCTAGCCCCCCAACCTCTCGTGCGCACGCACGCACGTTGTCTATCTAGGTCACTCCCTCGAGACTGTCTCACTCTTTCTTCCGCACGGCGGGCCACACTCGCTCAATCTCGCTCTCTTTATCTGAGTCTCGTTTAACCTCGTTTTCTTTCACACACAAATGATATATCTCCCTGTTCGGGCCTCGATCGACACACTCTATACTCTCTCACACAGATTGTCTATCTAGGTCAGTCCATCGAAGCCGCCCCCACTCTTTCGACCTCATGGCGGGCCACGCTCTCTCTCTCCTCTCTCTCTCCTCTCTCTCTCTCTCTCTTTGTATGTCTCGATTGACCTCGCTCTTTCTCGGACAAAAACGATATACCACCATGTTTGAGCCCAATTCGACTTATTCACATTGTATACTCTCTCACGCACATTGTCTATCTAGGTCACTCTGTCCAACCCGTCTCCCTATTTCGATCGCACGATGACCCTATGTGATCGATCGACCTTGCTTCCTCCCATGCACAAAATATATCTACACATCTGTGACTGGATCATCTCTCAAGCTCTATCTTACGACCCTCACCCTTGCCAAAAGCTCGATCGGACAATATCTCTCCAGAGCATATATATTTGTTCCATGAATGTCGGACCACACTCACTTTGTCTCTCTATGTATATGTCTCTCGATTAACCTCGCTTTCTCACGCCGTATCTTCCACTCATTAAAGGTACCTCTCCATCCCTCGCAAAGCCGGAGCTATTTACATTGCGAGGGGCACTCCAACCTTGGATTAATTTGTGTAGGCATTTATTCCGGTTGGTTTAGATTATATTTTCGTAGCATTCGGCCCACAACTACTCGAAACACCGTTGCAACATTTCCCTCTGGCTCGGTCATCGCTCTCTCGCACGTCCTTTCTCGGCTTCAACGTCGCACCATGGTATTATTGCAAAAAACTCTGTTGTTCTCTTTAATTATTATAAATAAGCTACAAAATTACACACCGATAGTCCACTTGAAATGGAACAAATTTGGACCCACAAATTAAAGTGCTACAAACTACACACCGAGGGGCCCACATGTCATGAAACAAATTTGGACCCATATACAAATTAAAAAATAAAGGACGAGGATCGAACATGCGACCAGGGCCTTCAAGCCGAACAGCAATGTTTGTTGTACCTCCCTTTGTTCACATAATGTTTTTATATTACCACATCCTATTTAATTGATAACATGTAATATTATTTTTAGTACTATTCGCTTTCACTTACTGGTGGGTTCCATGTGTGCTCTCTCTCTCCTCCCCTTCTGCGTTTAGACGCACGGGCATACACGAAGAACCCGCGGGCGATGTTGCCGTTGACCATATCTGGACGCATTCATAAGTTACGACACCAGTTTCACGTGCTAGCAGCACTAGTCAGTGTGTACGTGCAATGCACGTTAATTTGGAAGTATATTAAGTGCATGCGAATATTAAGTTGGATATTATTTGCGTGTTATTATGTGATTAGCACTATTTTTGGCATGAAATTAACTGCACGCTAAACGTGTTGATCGCTCGACATTGAAGCAGTCTAGGTCGTTGGATGACAAGGAATACATGTGGCTTGATGACCTTTTATATTTAATTTGATGCGGCTCTAGCAGAACATTCAATCGATCAAACCATAGATTTCATTCAGTCTGACTCCAACTTTAAATTATACGACGATCGATCTAAAATAAACGGAAATGATAAACGTTCAGATTTTAAGCATGGCAATCCGAACGTTTTTCATGGCAAATTTAGATTACGCGGCGGCGGCGGGGGCGTCTTGCGGTGGGAAGCGGCTCCTCTCTCGTGCTCTGTGTGTCGTCGGGCCACTGATCGATGGCGACGGCAGCGTCTTGTTCCGTTGTTGGCGTACTCGTGGACGTTGGCCCTAGCTTCAAGGAAGGCCACAATGTTCTGGACTTCGTCTCCAGGAGCGAGCCAACTGGCGGGAGGAGGCGACTGGCGTTGGTGCAAGGAAGCGGTCGACGGCGGCCATCCATGCCGCTGAGGGGGGCACTAGCACCCACGCGGGGATAGGCGCTGTCAACGGCGCGGCGGAGACATTCGTGTGCATGGGCACCGGCACGGGCACGCACGTCAGTGCACGCGCAGGCGCATGCGCTGGCAGGTGCACTGGCACTGGCACGGGCGTGCGCGTCAGTGCACGCGCAGGCGCATGCGCTGGCAGGTGCACGGGCGCGTGAAAGTCGGCGGGGACCTCGTGGAACCCCGTGGCATCAAGCTCGGCGACAATGTGCGGCTCCCAGCCCATCAATGCCACGGGGATGGGCGCTGGCGCAGTCGGGGCGACGGGAGCCGGAACGGGAGCGGGGACAGGCGCGGCGTCTTCCCGCAAGGCCAGTTCAAGCTCGTCCCAAAGCGCCTTATGTTCTTGAGACTCCGGCTGGGTGTCTTCCTCAGGAAACTGGAAGACTAAGGGCAGACCATCGTGATGCGGCATGGCGTACGTTTAGGTCAGGCTGGTTGGAGGTAGACGACAGGAGAATCGGAGAGGAAGAGAGAAGATTGTAGCGATACCGGGTAGTGCGGGGTTGATTTTAAACTGCGGCGCCGGCGACATTAAAAGTGGGAGCAGTTGGGACGAAGGTGGGCGGCGGAGCCTGGTCAAAGGGCTCGCCTCCCGGTGAGCCTGCACAGCGGTCTGCTCGCACGCCTCCCTGTCAGCCGGCGCAGCGGTCTGCTCGCACGCCTCCCGTCGACTCACACGCTTGCTCGGACGGCACCTGCCGATGAGAAGCGGGACTCGTGGCGGCACGTAAACGCCCACGGTTTCAATAGTGAAAGCGTTCGCCTTAACGTGACAGGTCTTTGTTCCAAAATACCTTGGCTCTTCATTTGTGCAACTTGTCATAAGCAGCTTGTCTCAAATTGAAGAAAAAATTACGAAGTAATATTTGTGCCATATCACGTGACCATGCTCAGTTTCAAGAATTTATGGTCACTTTTGGATTTTCTGAAATTTAAGATCCAGGATTCGAAACAATATCATAACCTGCATCATGCAATAAATTTTCAAGCCATACATCTGTCCTGTTGTATTTCTTAAGAAAGGATTTGGTCAAACATTTTGCTTAGTTAGACTTCAGACAAGTTATATATGCAGAGCAAAAGGATAATCCCTCCGTACCAGTGCATTGCCTGATATATTAACTCAAGTACTATGCACGAACAAACGGGCTCAATTATGTGCTCATCCTGGTGTAGTAGTAGTACTACTACTAAGCAATGCAGTTGACGGGTGACCTTGGCGAGCGGCGACCGAGGGAATTGAACCGTGCTCGGCACGGTAGGTAACGTTGTCTAGTTACTTTTTTTAACACAACGTTGTCTAGTTACTAAAGCATCCCTCCGTTGTTCATCGGTAGTCATTATGGACCGGGGACATGAGGGGAATTTCCTAGGGCTGGAATTCTGGCCGCCAGATATTTCGACTCGAAACGCGGAGGCTCGACTGGTTGGGGTTGCCTAATGTGCATACCACGCACGCCACCAGAAGGACACGAGCCCGGTTTTTTATTTTTTATTTTTTAGGATCAACACGAGCCAAGGTCTGGCTGGTACGCCGTTGGGTCCTACCATTCGAGAATACGAAAGGAACCTTTTAAGTTGCCGAACGAATCTATGTGTATTACAATGCCCGTATTTTCCTTGCAAATACTAATCTCAACGTGGTAATTGATTTATGACGAGTTGTTGAATTAGAGTGAGTTTGTGATATAGTGATCTCAACGTGGATTTCACATTTCATGGTATCCCTGCTAAGTTTTTCAATGCAAATGACACCCACACACGAACACAACAACAATCCAATAAGTATAGTGCATCTATTTTTCCGAACCATGCATGTATGACACGAATTCAAAAATACTCCTTCTGTTCCTAAATATTAGTCTTTTAGAGATTTCAACAAGCGACTACATACGGAGCAAAATGAGTGAATCTACAATCTAAAATATGTCTATATACATCCGTATGTGCCAGTCCACTTGAAATCTCTAAAAAGACTAATATTTAGGAACGAAGGGAGTAAAATGTAAGACATGCATGGTCCTTAATTCAATATTTAAAACGAACATGAAACTGAAACAGGAATATTAAGTCTAGTACTACAGTACATGCAAATGTTGTGTTTAATTAGGCGGAGCTATGATTGTCGGGGGTCACCCCCTCGACCTTAGATAACATTGTGAAGCTTTGTTTAGGGTTGTTTAGATTATATTTGTCCCCACCCTCCCAACCACCGATTGGTTGTGCACCCCCACCCCTCCTCCCCGGGAGAATATCATGTGCCCCCATACCTTAGATGCTATATGCCGATACGAGTTGCTTGGAGCTTGTAGATCTAAGATATAGCAGCTCACATGATGTCTTAATATTTTTACAGGAAACCTTTATGAGTTTGATAATTGCACACAATTTGTACAAAAACTACTCAGATGCCCTTGGATCCCATATGCAACGACCTCGAACCTCGTATCACCGTAGCATCTAAGATGAAGGAGGACATCATATTCTCCTATATGTAAGAATATCATGTGCTACCACACCTTAGATGCTTTGGTGATACAAGCTCTTCGGAGCCGTTGGATTTGTGACCCAACGCCTCCTCGGTGGTTCGAATGGTTTTTTCCAGAAAAGCCCCCAAAGAGTTCGGCCACTGCTTACAAGCACAAAGACTACTCAGATGCCATTGGATCTCAGATCAAACGACCTCGAAGCTCGTATCACCGTAGCATCCAAGCTGCGAGAGCACCTTATGTTTTCTCGCACAGGAGAATATGAGGTGCTCCCGCACCGTAGATTCTATGGTGATACGAGTTCACGGAGATCTAACGGCCCACAGTAGGAGGTTTGAATGTTTTTGCAATATACGGCTGAGAGAGTTTGGGAATTGCGCAGAAAGTACAAGTACTACGCATGTGCCATCTGATCACTGATCATACGACCTAGATGCTCATATCACCGTAGCGGGTAATTAAGCTACGGGGAGCACCTAATATGAGCAACGGGGAGCCGTTGGATCCAAGATGCAGCGGCACACACGAGGCCTGAATGTTTTATTTGCAAAAAAACCTTTGGAGAGTTTGGAAATTGCGCATAATTACAAAGACTACTCCCAAGCCATTGGATCTCACTTCCAACGGTGTAAAAACTCGTATCACCATAGCATCTAAGCTGCGGGGTGGATGTGATATTCTATGCCGCTGTCATTTTTGTTTGTAAACTTGCAAAATACGTGTAACTTGTGGCGTTACTTGTCTAACCGTGCAAAGTGTTTGTTAAAAAAACCATCCTACACAGAAATATCGGAACAACACACGGGGGTCCCACTTGTCATTAATCAAATTTGGACCTAAAACTAACAAATCTGAAAGACGAGATTCGAACTGGCAACCTGGACTACAAAGCGTAAGTCGATAGCGTGAAACAACAACGGTTGTTGGCTTTGTCCCATAACTTGATTTTATACAGTATTATGTTGAGTAGAGTAGAGGGAGTGCCTCGTCTACACGTGCATGACCGTTGACTCACTGCTGGGTCCCAGGTCTGCGATCTCTCTCTTCTCTCCATCGTCTAACCTTTGCATGGGCACACACGAAGAGCGGCGCTAGCTTGCCGAGGTGTTATACAACTAAAAAAACTTGGAAAATAGAAGAATCGCCTAGAACAAGAGACGTTGTGGCTGGTCGAGACGGAGCTAACCACACCTATCCTCCGTGCCATGTTAGCATGATGAAGCTATGTGGCTAGTGGGGTGTTTTCGACCGACTGGCTGGGTCCCGAGGTAAATTTTTACACGCACAGTTTCCCTCCGTGTGAGACATGGCACACCCTACCGCGCGGTTTCGGGGTCCTCCCGGGTGGTGCACGCATATATTCTTCCTGACGTGGGACGCCCTACCGCGCGTTTTCGCAGAAGCAAGTAAATAAATGAGTCGTCAAATCACGAAAGACCACTTTTCCCGCCGAGTACATCAGTGAAGCACGGTGGCTAGCTAGTTGGGCTAGTTCGACCGATTAGCTAGGCCGGCGCCACATTTGTTTTTTCACCCCTTTTTTTATCTACTTGCCGATAGGCAAATTTAAACATCCACCGCGGCGTTGCTCTGGTGTTTGAGTGCGGCAGGATTTTTAAATTTTTTGATTGACGGGAGCAGGCGCGGCAGGATTTTCAATTTTTTGATTGGCGGGAGCAGGCGCGGCAGCAATTAGTCACGATGACTCCGCCTGTAAAACCCACTGCTCCTTGATGTGAGAAGTCGTCGACTGGTGTTTTACCATGGTGAAAACCAAAAGATTCCCCGCTCCTCGGCTGGCTCCCTCCGCCTTCCCGTAGATTGCATTGCCTTTCAGCCGTTTCTCCCCCTGCATCACCAACGTCGTGCGCCTCGAGAAGCAGAGGGACTTTGGTGGTGTTTAGGCGCCCTCTGCATGGGCATGTCCATGTCTCGGCGCAACTTGACCGTTGGATCAAACTCAAATGGTGCAGATCAGTCACTGTAGCACAAAGTGTGTGGGTGTGTTTGGTTGCATTCTCATCTCAATATAGTGTGTAAGTCACTTACGAAAACAAAATAATCCCAAAACACTTAGGCACGGTACATTAACTCCCTCCCTGTTTCTTGTTTTGTGACATATCAACCATTAAGAGACGTGGGCCGTGCATGCTTTCAATGACTTGAGACTAATAAACATGACATGCAGTGGTTAGTTCATTGCATGCAATGCTATTAATTAGCAAAAAGACATTAAGTTTTCTCGTTTTCCTCTCCGCCTTGGTCGCAGTGCACAACGTAAGATGACTTACACACCTAGACGGAGTAGTTGTTTCCTCTTCGTGTATTTGTGTTAACCTACTAGTGTGGACTCATGCACCCTTCATGCACTCTGCCAAACACCCAAAAGTGGGTCGAGAAGGGAACTTTTGCTCCCATCCCGTGCACCCTTCATACACCCTGCCTAACACTATTCGTGCTTCATATGGTTCATGTTTCGTGGAGTACTGTAGCACCGTACTCTCCGTGCGCTGTAGACCTAGTTCTGTTAACATTGATCTCACCGTTCATTCTCGACCGGACAGTCGAG
This sequence comes from Triticum aestivum, assembly GCF_018294505.1. Lineage (NCBI taxonomy): Eukaryota > Viridiplantae > Streptophyta > Magnoliopsida > Poales > Poaceae > Triticum > Triticum aestivum. The sequence continues at coordinate 89,890,967 of NC_057814.1, forward strand.
AAAGCGGTACTATGTTACTACATTACTGTTCATATAGTTGACATGCGCACAACATCATTTGTCGTCGTCATATCTTACTACACTAGCAACAAGATTATGTAGTACTGACGTATGAACCACTGCACATGCCTAGTAGTAGGAGCACTGTGTATGTTCAAGTGGCTGTCGTGTTTCGCACTCCTCCGTCGTAAGAGTGGAAACGCTTGCTGTAATCATTTTTTTCTTCAGAAAAATAGTGGACACGCTCTACCGTGCGGATCCTCCTCCAGCCATGCACTAAATTACTCACTTTCGCCGACGTGTGGGACAGCCAGCATCGGGGTCCACCAGCCATGCACTAAATTACTCCGTAGTAGAGTGACGGTAGACTACCCCGATCGAAGCGCCGCAGTAATGCCCAATGAGCCGTCAAATCACAAAACCCCCTCCTTTCCAGCAGTAAGTTGGACGGACGAAGCAACCATCATTTCACTCTTCTCTCTCAGCTTCCTCTCTACCCAACCCTCGCTTCTCCCTCATCTTGTTCCTCATTTCTTCAAGAAAACCCCGACCTGCTTCTGCCATTGTTCTTCTCTCCCAAAGAAGGAAAGGTGAGCGCATCAATGGTGTTGATTCTGGCCAAGGCCCAGTCTTGCAACCCCGAGACTGATCCTATAACTCCCTCTCTTTTCTTCTTTTGGGTTTGTGATTATGGTTTCTTTTCTTTTATTTCTATTTGACAGTTTCTTGATGGACGCTGGAGCACCGGCCGAAGTAATGTCTATGACTCTGGCCAAAACCGTCGAGGCTCATGGTACGAAGAAGCGCAAGCACCCCGCCGAGACTACCGCAGACAAGCTCAAAGCCATCGCCCTGTCCAAGCCCCCCTCTCCGGGATCCCTCATTAAGCAAGTCCAGGTAATATCTCTTCTTGACGATCTTTTTCTCGATCTTGATCGTGTTTTTTCATCTAACACGCAGTACTAGTACTAGTAGTACAACTTTCTGGGTGATCTTGCATGTGATTTTTGTGTGCCAAATGACGGTTGTAAATTCCTCTTTTGACCAAAACATGCGAGAGGTTGACACTGATTTCTTATAGATTACTTTCAACTACTCCCTCTGTCCCAAATTTCTTGTCTTAGATTTGTCTAGATACGGATGTATCTAATACTAAAATCTGACTTGATACATCTATATCTAGACAAATCTAAGACAAGAATTTTGGGACGGAGGGAGTACTTTATGAACATCAATGCTACCTTTGAAGAGGGTATATTTGCCTCAGTAACTTGTGTTATGGATATTGCAAGTAATCCCTCTGCTCTCATGCCTTTGAAGACATGTTCTAGTGTCTTTGTTCACTCATTTCTGTGCGTATATGTAGTCATATATGGAGTATAATATCGAAAATCATCTTATATTTCTGAATGGAGGTAGTAATAAAATATGGTTTCTGTTTGAATTAGAACCAGGTCCGTGGTGGAGATGAAGTTCTCAAAGTCATGCTGTGTGAACTGGAAGACCTGAGGATGAGTTCTACTGCTAAACTATCCAGCTGTTGTGTCCTGGTCGCCACGTGTCCTGAACTAGTGTTTTCCTGTAGCATTGTTGTCAGGCGTGTTCTCGAGTCTGTACTTGACCACAACAATTTCCTGGTTGTGCCTTCGATTACGAAGGGTGTGGTTCTTGTAAAGCTTCCCAACAAATCTGATGCGGCCTGTCTTCATGATCATGTTTATGAGTGGAAAGACCACTCTGTTAGGTTCTCCAAGGTTGACAAGATGGTGATGGTGCATGTAGACATCTCTCACGAAGTCCATGGCCTAGTCAGTTATGCGGGGTTCATCCCGTAGGTCGGTGGCAAGAATAGTCTGCAGAGTTTAATTAGTGCAACTTTGCTTGTCTGTAGTAAGTACTATTGTTCAGTACTTGATTTGTGTTTGTGAACCCTGTATTGTTTATTAGTACTGCCGCTTTTGGTGTGTGGTCAGTCCTGAGAACGGTCTATGTTAATGTCTGTCCACTCAATTCAGTCTGTATATTTTGAAGTATCCAGATCATCTTTTTTGTGAGGACGGTTTATCAATTATGGTTACACTCCAATATCTGTATGCATTGCAGGGTTTATCGCACCCACCAGGATTTCCAGTCCCATGGATGTTCGGTCCATACGATTTGTCACGACCTTTGGACTGTCCTGCTTGTGGGAGTAGGCGGGGCCCCTGCATGCCACCCGTAGTTGGACGATCAATCTTCTGTTTAGTACTTCAACATAGAGATTTCCTGGTAAGGATTCACTCATGTCACATCAAGTAAATCTTATTGATTTAATGCATGTTTTCTTTCTTTTCCTGCAATTTTACGATGCAGGTTTTGCCATGTGACATTCATCACAGAATAAACCGCTTGCTTTGCTCTACGATGGCTATTTTTGCAGGTTTCACTTCTTATGTCGTGTCAGTAATGAAGGCACTGTCCATCACTTATATTACTGGAAAAAATTGGATCAGTCTGTTTTCTGAGTACAAGCTGAATCCCTATGATGAACTGCAGTTTGGTTTAACAAAAATGCCACAATTAGTCCTTCTCGCGTTTAAAAGAAATGAAGAAAAAACTGGATCACGGTCACGAAGCCTAGTCAAGTTAGAAAGCTGATCATACCAGACCAGACACGATCGTCGCTGTCTCGCACATCGGTACCACCTTCAGCAACGGATCGAGCATCGTCAGTTGCTCTAGCACTGACAGCGGCAGCAACTCAGTCTGATCCAGCTGAGGATTGGGCACCGACCGCGTCAGCGGATCAGGCTGATCTACCGGAGGATCGGGCATCGACACCGGCACCTGCTCTGACACCGGCACCAGCTCTACAAGGAGCACCATCTCCGGCAGCAGCAGCGGCTTCGGCACCTGCACCAACACTTGCACTTGCATCTGCTCCGGCCCGAGCAGCGGCAACCGAACGAGCAGTTGCACCGGCAACAGACTGGGCTGCAGTTTGCACTTCATATACCAAAGTCCTTACAAAAACCGACATGTCCACCTTCTTGGTAAGCATTGGCCACCCAAGTGTTTCATTCTTTTTTATTTCCATGTTGTTTTGCATGATTCACTGTGTTGATCTAACTGTTTGGGTATGTCTTCTTGTTTGCAAACAGAGAATTCCTAGAGCGACGAGGGAGTCGTTCAACAATCCGGGCGACAGCGGCCAAGTTTCTCTTACCATGCGCAGCCTTGGTGTGAATGAACCTGCTCAATATACCGTAAGTACAAAGGATGGTCGCATGATGATTGATGCTAAAGGATGGTCAAGGTTCAAATCTAAATCATATCTTGCGGTAGGGGATGATGTCAAAATCAAACTTTCTCGGCAAGGAGAGCTTGTCCAAATCAACTTTGAAATTCTTCAGTACTGCCGAACTGATCTATCCGCCGAGAGATTTTGATGTAATACTCTGGCATGGTGAAACAACTGTCATGTGTGTATAAGTACTACGACAGTATCATTGATAGAATTGCAACTCTGATTGCTGGTTAGGAACTGTCGTTTGATTTCATTCCAACAGTTGTTGTGCTTTATTCAATTTTGTGTATTCGCCTTGTGACAGCATCTAAAACCAGCGCCGTACCGACCGCTTGCAATATGAAAAGCGTTGAGGTAGAACACATGGGCCCCCAAACATGCAGGCCCACCAGCCAATGGCCCAAAGTCCAGAACCGTGAGCCTGTCTCAGTATTTCTCAGCTGAACCCCCATAACGCCCGTGCGTTGCACGTAACATCAAGATGCATTTGTATGAGTATTTTATCTTGTGAGAGAAAAGGATGAACGAGGGAAGGCCTTATTTGCAAATGCGGAGAGGTGTGTGGGTACCTTTTTGCAAAATTGCCATAGTTTCCTTCCTATCCGTCAGATATAAATTGGACAGACTCTATTGCAGGATGACAGGCACACCATCATCACAAACTCGTCTATACCGTGTTAAAAAAAACTCTGTCAAAAATATATTTATGTGTAATAACTAGTTACTCATGTCTTTCTAATTCCTTGCGCTAATATGTGGGGCATCCGGCAATGGGGTCCACATGCCACATGCACCAAATTAGAGTGCACAACTGCACGGTAGGCACACCCCGGTCGTAGCGCCGCATTAATGCCCAATGAGCCGTCAAATCACAAAAATCCCCACCTTTCCAGCTTTAGCAGTAGCTGGACGGACGAAGCGGCAATATTTCACTCGGCCTGAATCCCTTCTCCCTTGTCTGCTTGTTCAGAGAAAACCCCCGCTCGGCGATTGCATAGGGTTTTCTCATGGAGAAACTGGTACGAATTCTTCATCCATCCCCGATAAATCCAAGTCCCTTGGTCGCGGGTACTCCTAGGATGGCAGTCGCCGCCGTTGATGCATTTTTCTTCCTACTGAATCTAGTGTGTTTCATTTGCAGTGCCCAAAGTGCGAGGACCCTACAGGTTTCTGCGCCCTCGGCGAGACGCCACACTTGTTCCTTCTCATCCTAACACAGGATTTTAAAACGTGCATAGTATGTTCCTAGAATCCTCTTTTCTATCCGGGAGGGTGGGTTTTTTTGAACATGATGTCGACTAATTTGGAAATTTGGATTGCTATATTTGGATAAAAGGTACTAGTACCATGGTCAACACTGACGTGAAGGAGGAAAGTATTTCTAGATTTGGATATAGGGAATACATTGTGTTCTCATATTATTTTTCCTGCGGTGCATTCCTTGCTCTGCCAGAACACATGTACTCAAGATGCTCGGCCTTGCCATAACTGAATACACCAGTTTAATGGTAACAGTGAAGACAAGTCATGGATATAAGTTTCGAGTTGGGTTCATGAACCAAGAAGATTGCTGCTTTTTTTATGGCCGAACTTGGATAAACTTTCTCAAGTGTTACGGACTAAAAGTTGGCGCACGAATGTTGATGGAATTAGCAGAACCTGGTCTCATCTTCACTGTGATCTTCCACCCCGACGTTGTTCCAATTGTTCATCCATGTTAGTTTTGTATCTGGTTCTTACTTGTTGCATCGATTACTTCTTAATCCACCAATTCTGTCTAACTGATCACAATTTAACTTTAGAAGTAGCAACGAATCTCTCACGAAGATGCTACTTCTAACTAATATTTTCTTATAATTGGTGGCACGTGTAGGTTTTTCAGAGTTAAGCAGGCTGCTTGTTTGTTATTCTGTAACAACTCGGTTGTTACCGATGGTACTGAAGTTGACTGGGACGACATCCACAAGTTCCTACACTTTATTGATCGTCCTGAGGTCCTTGTGGGGCGTTTCAATGGTGGAAGACCACGTGGGATATGTGTGCCACTACTGCACTCGTTGAACAGGTCCAACTGTGTCGAGAAACTTATGGTACGAGCTATTTTCTGTTATATATGTTGTTCATAAACTATTGCTTATACACAGTTTTACAGCTGTGATCTTCTTGAAACAGAAACTGCCTAGTTCTATTGTTCCTATACAGATGCCTGACCATGGTCGGGTCAGACTTGCGCTTGGTCACAACATGATGTTTATGTCGACCTACTCCATTCCCCTTGGAGGTGAAAAGATACTTATTCATGGGTGGTCTCAAATAATGAAGGCCCGTCCATCTTGGAGAATAGGACAGAAGATTATGTTCCTGCTTTTCCATGGATCTAAAGCGAATATCATGTTTATTGACCACATTGCAAGATGAAGCCGCTTTCAGAAGGTTGTGGATGCGCGGGGTGGCGCCTGGGCCTTGTCCTGGGGCTTGGCGGCCTCACCCTTGGTTAACTGTAGGCAAAGTAGCACTATTCGAGGCGTGCTTTGTATGGTTGAACTTGTATAAGTACTCATACTGCTTTCAGCTATGGTTGTTAAGTGCCCCTGATGGTTTCAGTTAAGGTTGTTAAGTACTCCTGCTGCTTTTACAGTCTCTCATGTTTCTTCAGTCCTGTCTTCCTCCAGCCGCCAAAACCAACCAGCGCCAGCGGGGCCGCCTGCTTCCGCCTCCCACGGCTGGCTGCGCCTCAGCGCACGCATCGCCGCCCCACCGTCTCCTAAATCGTTAACGCCGACGTCCGAGGCCTCGCCGTCGTCCTCCGCGCGCTTTGGTGCGCTCGCTGCAGCGCCGCCCTCTCACGTTGTCAACATGGTCAACAAACAACAGGAATCGCCAGAAGTACGTGGAGAGGATGACATTAGGGCCCACCATGTCAGCGTATGGAAAAATAAAATGCTTCCTCCTAGTGTTTTCCTGACATCTGGGTGTTGGGGAACGTAGTAATTTCAAAAAAATTCCTATGCACACGCAAGATCATGGTGATGCATAGCAACGAGAGGGGAGAGTGTTGTCCACGTACCCTCGTAAACCGAAAGCGAAAGCGTTAGCACAACGCGGTTGATGTAGTCGTACGTCTTCACGATCCGACCGATCAAGTACCGAACGCACGGCACCTCCGAGTTCAGCACACGTTCAGCTCGATGACGTCCCTCGTACTCCGATCCAGCCGAGCTTTGAGGGAGAGTTCCGTCAGCACGACGGCGTGGTGACGATGATGATTTTCTACCGACGCAGGGCTTCGCCTAAACACCGCTACGATAGGGGGGCACCGCACACGGCTAAGAGATCAATAGATCAATTGTTGTGTCTATGGGGTGCCCCCTGCCCCCGTATATAAAGGAGCAAGGGGGAGGCGGCCGGCCAAGGAGGAGGGCGCGCCAAGGGGGGAGTCCTACTCCCACCGGGAGTAGGACTCCTCCTTTCCTTGTTGGAGTAGGAAAAGGGAAGGGAGAAGGAGAAGGAAGGAAGGGGGCGCCCCCTCTCCCTAGTCCAATTCGGACTAGTCCATGGGGAGGGGTGCGGCCACCCTTTGGGGCCTTTCTCTCCTTTCCCGTATGGCCCATTAAGGCCCAATACGAATTCCCGTAACTCTCCGGTACTCCGAAAAATACCCGAATCACTCGGAACCTTTCCGAAGTCCGAATATAGTCGTCCAATATATCGATCTTTACGTCTCGACCATTTCGAGAGGCCTCGTCATGTCCCTGATCTCATCCGGGACTCCGAACTCCTTCGGTACATCAAAACATATAAACTCATAATATAACTGTCATCTAACTTTAAGCGTGCGGACCCTACGGGTTCGAGAACTATGTAGACATGACCGAGACACGTCTCCGGTCAATAATCAATAGCGGAACCTGGATGCTCATATTGGCTCCCACATATTCTACGAAGATCTTTATAGGTCAGACCGCATAACAACATACATTGTTCCCTTTGTCATCGGTATGTTACTTGCCCGAGATTCGATCGTCGGTATCTCAATACCTATTTCAATCTCGTTACCGGCAAGTCTCTTTACTCGTTCCGTAATACATCATCCTGCAAGTAACTCATTAGTTACAATGCTTGCAAGGCTTATAGTGATGTGCATTACCGAGAGGGCCCAGAGATACCTCTCCGACAATCGGAGTGACAAATCATAATCTCGAAATACGCCAACCCAACAAGTACCTTCGGAGACACCTGTAGAGCACCTTTATAATCACCCAGTTACGTTGTGACGTTTGGTAGCACACAAAGTGTTCCTCCGGTAAACGGGAGTTGCATAATCTCATAGTCATAGGAACATGTATAAGTCATGAAGAAAGCAATAGCGACATACTAAATGATCGTGTGCTAAGCTAACGGAATGGGTCAAGTCAATCACATCATTCTCCTAATGATGTGATCCCGTTAATCAAATGACAACTCATGTCTATGGCTAGGAAACTCAACCATCTTTGATTAACGAGCTAGTCAAGTAGAGGCATACTAGTGACACTATGTTTGTCTATGTATTCACACATGTATCAAGTTTCCGGTTAATACAATTCTAGCATGAATAATAAACATTTATCATGAAATAAGGAAATAAATAATAACTTTATTATTGCCTCTAGGGCATATTTCTTCAGTCTCCCACTTGCACTAGAGTCAATAATCTAGTTCACATCGCCATGTGATTTAACATCAATAGCTCACATCAAGATGTGATTAACACCCATAGTTCACATCGTCATGTGACCAACACCCAAAGGGTTTACTAGAGTCAATAATCTAGTTCACATCGCTATGTGATTAACACCCAAAGAGTACTAAGTTGTGATCATGTTTTGCTTGTGAGAGAAGTTTAGTTCAACAGGTCTGCTACATTCAGATCCGTAAGTATTTTGCAAATTTCTATGTCTACAATGCTTTGCATGGAGCTACTCTAGCTAATTGCTCCAACTTTCAATATGTATCTAGATCGAGACTTAGAGTCATCCAGATCTGTGCCAAAACTTGCATCGACGTAACTCTTTACGACGAACCTTTTGTCACCTCCATAACCGAGAAATATTTCCTTATTCCACTAAGGATAATTTTGACCGTTGTCCAGTGATCTACTCATAGATCACTATTGTACTCCCTTGCCAAAATCAGTGTAGGGTATACAATAGATCTGGTACACAGCATGGCATACTTTATAGAACCTATGGCCGAGGCATAGGGAATGACTTTCATTCTCTTTCTATCTTCTGCCGTGGTCGGGCTTTGAGTCTTACTCAATTTCACACCTTGTAACACAGGCAAGAACTCTTTCTTTGACTGTTCCATTTTGAACTACTTCAAAATCTTGTCAAGGTATGTACTCATTGAAAAAACTTATCAAGCGTCTTGATCTATCTCTATAGATCTTGATGCTCAATATGTAAGCAGCTTCACCGAGGTCTTTCTTTGAAAAACTCCTTTCAAACACTCCTTTATGCTTTGCAGAATAATTCTACATTATTTCCGATCAACAATATGTCATTCACATATACTTATCAGAAATGTTGTAGTGCTCCCACTCACTTTCTTGTAATACAGGCTTCACCGCAAGTCTGTATAAAACTATATCCTTTGATCAACTTATCAAAGCGTATATTCCAACTCCGAGATGCTTGCACCAGTCCATAGATGGATCGCTGGAGCTTGCATATTTTGTTAGCACCTTTAGGATTGACAAAACCTTCTGGTTGCATCATATACAACTCTTCTTTAATAAATCCATTAAGGAATGCAGTTTTGTTTATCCATTTGCCAGATTTCATAAAATGCGGCAATTGCTAACATGATTCGGACAGACTTAAGCATAGATACGAGTGAGAAACTCTCATCGTAGTCAACACCTTAAACTTGTCGAAAACCTTTTTGCGACAATTCTAGCTTTGTAGATAGTAACACTACTATCAGCGTCCGTCTTCCTCTTGAAGATCCATTTAATCTCAATGGCTCACCGATCATTGGGCAAGTAATTCAAAGTCCATACTTTGTTCTCATACATGGATCTCATCTCAGATTTCATGGCCTCAAGCCATTTTGCGAAATCTGGGCTCACCATCGCTTCTTCATAGTTAGTAGGTTCGTCATGGTCTAGTAACATAACCTCCAGAACAGGATTACCGTACCACTCTGGTGCGGATCTTACTCTGGTTGACCTACGAGGTTCAGTAATAACTTGATCTGAAGTTCCATGATCATCATCATTAACTTCCTCACTAATTGGTATAGGCGTCACAGAAACTGGTTTCTGCGATGAACTACTTTCCAATAAGGAAGCAGGTACAATTACCTCATCAAGTTCTACTTTCCTCCCACTCACTTCTTTCGAGAGAAACTCCTTCTCTAGAAAGGATCCATTCTTAGCAACGAATGTCTTGCCTTCGGATCTGTGATAGAAGGTGTACCCAACTGTCTCCTTTGGGTATCCTATGAAGACACATTTCTCCGATTTGGGTTTGAGCTTATCAGGATGAAACTTTTTCTTATAAGCATCGCAACCCCAAACTTTAAGAAATGACAACTTTGGTTTCTTGCCAAACCACAGTTCATACGGTGTCGTCTCAAACGGATTTAGATGGTGCCCTTTTTTTAACGTGAATGCAGCTGTCTCTAATGCATAACCCCAAAACGATAGTGGTAGATCGATAAGAGACATCATATATCGCACCATATCTAATAAAGTACGGTTACGATGTTCGGACACACCATTACACTGTGGTGTTCCAGGTGGCGTGAGTAGTGAAACTATTTCACATTGTTTTTACTGAAGACCAAACTCGTAACTCAAATACTCTTCTCCACGATCAGATCGTAGAAACTTTATTTTCTTGTTACGATGATTTTCCACTTCACTCTGAAATTATATGAACATTTCAAATGTTTCAGACTTCTGTTTCATTAAGTAGATATACCCATATCTGCTCAAATCATCTGTGAAGGTCAGAAAATAATGATACCTGCTACGAGCCTCAATATTCATCGGACCACATACATCTGTATGTATGATTTCCAACAAATCTGTTGCTCTCTCTATAGTTCCGGAGAACGGCGTTTTAGTCATCTTGCCCATGAGGCATGGTTCGCAAGCATCAAGTGATTCATAATCAAGTGATTCCAAAATCCCATCAGTATGGAGTTTCTTCATGCACTTTACACCAATATGACCTAAACGGCAGTGCCACAAATAAGTTGCACTATCATTATTAACTTTGCATCTTTTGGCTTCATTATTATGAATATGTGTATCACTACGATCGAGATCCAACAAACCATTTTATTGGGTGTATGACCATAGAAGGTTTTATTCATGTAAACAGAACAACAATTATTCTCTAATTTAAATGAATAACCGTATTGCAACAAACATGATCAAATCATATTCATGCTCAACGCAAACACCAAATAACACTTATTTTGTTTCAACACTAATCCCGAAAGTATAGGGAGTGTGCGATGATGATTATCAATCTTGAAACTACTTCCAATACACATCGTCACTTCATCCTTAACTAGTTTATGTTCATTATGCAACACCCGTTTCGAGTTACTACTCTTTAGCAACTGAACCAGTATCAAATACCGAGGGGTTGCTACGAACACTAGTAAAATACACATCAATAATCTGTATATCAAATATACCTTTGTTCACTTTTGTCATCCTTCTTATCCACCAAATACTTGGGGCAGTTCCGCTTCCAGTGACTAGTCCCTTTGCAGTAGAAGCACCTAGTCTTAGGCTTAGGTACAGACTTGGGCTTCTTCACTTGAGTAGCAACTTGCTTGCCGTTCTTCTTGAAGTTCCCCTTCCATCCCTTTGCCCTTTTCTTGAAACTAGTGGTCTTGTTAACCATCAACACTTGATGCTCTTTCTTGATTTCTACCTTCATCGATTTCAGCATCACGAAGAGCTCGGGAATTACTTTCGTCATCCCTTACATACTATAGTTCATCACGAAGTTCTACTAACTTGGTGATGGTGACTAGAGAATTCTGTCAATCACTATTTTATCTGGAAGATTAACTCCCACTTGATTCAAGCAATTGTAGTACCCAGACAATCTGAGCACATGCTCACTGCTTGAGCTATTCTCCTCCATCTTTTAGCTATAGAACTTGTTGGAGACTTCATATCTCTCAACTCGGGTATTTGCTTGAAATATTAACTTCAACTCCTGGAACATCTCATATGGTCCATGACGTTCAAAACGTCTTTGAAGTCCCGATTCTAAGCCGTTAAGCATGGTGTACTAAACTATCAAGTAGTCATCATATTGAGGTAGCCAAACGTTCATAACGTCTGCATCTGCTCCTGCAATAGGTCTGTCACCTAGCGGTGCATCAAGGAGATAATTCTTCTGTGCAGCAATGAGGATAATCCTCCGATCACGGATCCAATCCGCATCTTTGCTACTAACATCTTTCAACATAATTTTTCTCTAGGAACATATCAAAATAAACACAGGGAAGCAACAACGCGAGCTATTGATCTACAACATAATGTGCAAAAATACTATCAGGACTAAGTTCATGATAAATTTAAGTTCAATTAATCATATTACTTAAGAACTCCCACTTAGATAGACATCCCTCTAATCCTCTAAGTGATCACGTGATCCATATCAACTAAACCATGTCCGATCATCACGTGAGATGGAGTAGTTTCAACGGTGAACATCACTATGTTGATCATATCTACTATATGATTCACGCTCGACCTTTCGGTCTCCGTGTTCCGAGGCCATATCTGTTATATGCTAGGCTCGTCAAGCTTAACCTGAGTATTCCGCGTGTGCAACTGTTTTGCACCCGTTGTATTTGAACGTAGAGCCTATCACACCCGATCATCACGTGGTGTCTCAGCACGAAGAACTTTCGCAACGGTGCATACTCAGGGAGAACACTTATACTTTGATAATTTAGTGAGGGATCATCTTATAATGCTACCGTCAATCAAAGCAAGATAAGATGCATAAAAAGATAAACATCACATGCAATCAATATAAGTGATATGATATGGCCATCATCATCTTGTGCTTGTGATCTCCATCTCCGAAGCACCGTCATGATCACCATCGTCACCGGCGCGACACCTTGATCTCCATCGTAGCATCGTTGTCGTCTCGCCAATCTTATGCTTCTACGACTATCGCTACCGCTTAGTGATAAAGTAAAGCATTACAGGGCGATTGCATTGCATACAATAAAGCGACAACCATATGGCTCCTGCCAGTTGCCGATAACTCGATTACAAAACATGATCATCTCATACAATAAAATTTAGCATCATGTCTTGACCATATCACATCACAACATGCCCTGCAAAAACAAGTTAGACGTCCTCTACTTTGTTGTTGCAAGTTTTACGTGGCTGCTACGGGCTTAGCAAGAACCGTTCTTACCTACGCATCAAAACCACAACGATAGTTTGTCAAGTTGGTGCTGTTTTAACCTTCGCAAGGACCGGGCGTAGCCACACTCGGTTCAACTAAAGTTGAAGAAACTGACACCCGCCAGCCACCTATGTGCAAAGCACGTCGGTAGAACCAGACTCGCGTAAGCGTACGCGTAATGTCGGTCCGGGCCGCTTCATCCAACAATACCGCCGAACCAAAGTATGACATGCTGGTAAGCAGTATGACTTATATCGCCCACAACTCACTTGTGTTCTACTCGTGCATATGACATCTACGCATAAAACCAGGCTCTGATACCACTGTTGGGGAACGTAGTAATTTCAAAAAAATTCCTACGCACACGCAAGATCATGGTGATGCATAGCAACGAGAAGGGAGAGTGTTGTCCACGTACCCTCGTAGACCGAAAGCGGAAGCGTTAACACAACGCGGTTGATGTAGTCGTACGTCTTCATGATCCGACCGATCAAGTACCGAACGCACGGCACCTCCGAGTTCAGCACACGTTCAGCTCGATGACATCCCTCGAACTCCGATCCAGCCGAGCTTTGAGGGAGAATTCCGTCAGCACGACGGCGTGGTGACGATGATGATTTTCTACCGACGCAGGGCTTCACCTAAGCACCGCTACGATATTATCGAGGTGGATTATGGTGGAGGGCGGCACCGCACACGGCTAAGAGATCAATAGATCAATTGTTGTGTCTATGGGGTGCCCCCTGCCCCCGTATATAAAGGAGCAAGGGGGAGGCGGCCGGCCAAGGAGGAGGGCGCGCCAAGGGGGGAGTCCTACTCCCACCGGGAGTAGGACTCCTCCTTTCCTTGTTGGAGTAGGAAAAGGGAAGGGAAAAGGAGAAGGAAGGAAGGGGGCGCCCCCTCTCCCTAGTCCAATTCGGACTAGTCCATGGGGAGGGGTGCGGCCACCCTTTGGGGCCTTTCTCTCTTTCCCGTATGGCCCATTAAGGCCCAATACGAATTCCCGTAACTCTCCGGTACTCCGAAAAATACCCGAATCACTCGGAACCTTTCCGATGTCCGAATATAGTCGTCCAATATATTGATCTTTACGTCTCGACCATTTCGAGACTCCTCGTCATGTCCCTGATCTCATCCGGGACTCCAAACTCCTTCGGTACATCAAAACATATAAACTCATAATATAACCGTCATCTAACTTTAAGCGTGCGGACCCTACGGGTTCGAGAACTATGTAGACATGACCGAGACACGTCTCCGGTCAATAACCAATAGCGGAACCTGGATGCTCATATTGGCTCCCACATATTCTACGAAGATCTTTCTCGGTCAGACCGCATAACAACATACGTTGTTCCCTTTGTCATCGGTATGTTACTTGCCCGAGATTCGATCGTCGGTATCTCAATACCTAGTTCAATCTCGTTACCGGTAAGTCTCTTTACTCGTTCCTTAATACATCATCCTGCAAGTAACTCATTAGTTACAATGCTTGCAAGGCTTATAGTGATGTGCATTACCGAGAGGGCCCAGAGATACCTCTCCGACAATCGGAGTGACAAATCATAATCTCGAAATACGCCAACCCAACAAGTACCTTCGGAGACACCTGTAGAGCACCTTTATAATCACCCAGTTACGTTGTGATGTTTGGTAGCACACAAAGTGTTCCTCCGGTAAACGGGAGTTGCATAATCTCATAGTCATAGGAACATGTATAAGTCATGAAGAAAGCAATAGCGACATACTAAACGATCGTGTGCTAAGCTAACGGAATGGGTCAAGTAAATCACATCATTCTCCTAATGATGTGATCCCGTTAATCAAATGACAACTCATGTCTATGGCTAGGAAACTCAACCATCTTTGATTAACGAGCTAGTGAAGTAGAGGCATACTAGTGACACTATGTTTGTCTATGTATTCACACATGTATCGAGTTTCCGGTTAATACAATTCTAGCATGAATAATAAACATTTATCATGAAATAAGGAAATAAATAATAACTTTATTATTGCCTCTAGGGCATATTTCCTTCACTGGGACCCACGACATTGTGAGCGTATATAGTCAATAGACAAGAGAACAGCACAAGATCGGCTGACACCTGGGACGTAGCAACTCGAGTAGTATTTTTTTTGTTATTGTTGAGACAGGGCAGGGTTTGAACTGCGCTGTGGCCCGTCTAGCCCCGGTTTATATTTTATGTTCACCATGTGACCAGCCCAGCTATTTTTTCTTTGTGAAAATGAGCCCAGTTTATTTTTTCTGAAGAATACCCAATCCAGGCCTACTTATTTTTCTACGCCCTGATGGGCTGCAACTCTTTCAAGACGCCTGCAAATCTTGAAAGTAATATGAAATGGGTTGTAAATATAAAAACAGATGACAAATTGGCAATTACTTTATAATTTCTGAATTTTTTCACATTTTCAGATTCCTATTTCACTCGGCATTAACCTAATTTAAATATATCTTCAAAGTACTTTAAATCTGGCTTGACATTTCGGTGTTAAAAATAGTTTGGAACCCACAGAAATATGCAAAATTGGCCCTGGCCAACCAAAAAACGGACTGCAATAAATTGCATAAGAAGTCGCAATGAGCTATATATAAATTATTAAAAAAATAGGGAATGGTCTGACTTATGGGCCTATTAAGTTGACGCGTATGCAAGATTTTTTTAGTTATTATATACATCAACAAACGATTCTAGCAGACGTAACCGTTGGATGTCAATCCAACGGCCGTCGTGTTTCTTCAATCTCTGATCTTCTTGCTACAGCCACCAAATCCAGCGCCGGTGGGACCGTCTGCTCCCGCCTCCCGTGCAGGCCTCACCGCCCCCTACTACTCCCACCGCTGGCCAGGGCATCCCTCTACTCACCCACACCCCCTGTTATTCTACGGCGACGGCAGCCTCACACCGCAGCCGAACCAGTGAACCCTCGTACTCCTCTCCGCGTGGGCATCCACTGCCGCGTCTTCCCCGGCTCCGCGTCGTCCCCTTCCTAGGCCTCGCCGTCGTCCACCGCCCTGGTGCTCTCGGCGCGGCGTGGTCAAGGAACGACTTCCATCGGAAGAGTATAGTCGTGGAGAGGCTGATAGCTGGGTTCACGGCAGCCGCAAGGAAGTGCCTCCTTATTACGCGGGAAATAATTATTCCTCCACCTGACAGCAGGGACCCACCGGACGGGCAACTGTATTTTGCGAAAAAAAACGTTTCTTCCTGACTGTTGGGACCTACCAGCTACATCTTCGCACGCAAGGAAGTGCGTCCGGGCAAAAAAAACGATTCGCCCCCCTGACTGCTAGGACCCACCAGCTACATCTTGGCACGCAAGGAAGTGCCTGACAGTCGGGACCCACCTGGTCGAAGCGTACGTAGCGTTGTCATTCTAGTCGTGAACGTGTACGTACACATTGGTCGATGTAGAGGTGTGCACGTGTCATAGTAGAGGCGCGCATGTAGCATGTACACGTACGTACAGCGTCCAGTGTGCAAGAAAGAAAATACGGCCACGTACGTACATACGGGCAGGGTCTCGAACGCCTACTCACGCATATGTACGGCCAGGGCTCGTGTACATGGCTGGGTCGGAACGGAGAAACAGCGTCATCGTCGTGTTCATGGGGAGCCAACCGGCTGGGTCGGAACGGAATGCGTCGTCGTGTTCATCGGGAGGGCTTGGACGAAACAGCCGATGGAAATGAGGCCTGGCGTACCGCAGAACGGAGGAAACGGCCTTGTGTTCGACCGGCCACGTTCGAAACGGGATCCTGTTCATCGGGAGGGGTCTGGCGTACCGCAAAACGGAGGAAACGGACCTCCTACGGTCGAAACGGGGGTCCTGTTGATCGGGAGGGGTGTGGCGTACCGCAAAACGGAGGAAACGGACTTGTGTTGGAGCGCTACGGTCGGAACGGGGGTCCTGTTGATCGGGAGGGGTGTGGCGTACCGCAAAACGGGACTCCACGGGATACTGCTCATCTCCATCGTCGACCCCATCCAGCCTCCACGGGCTACTGTTCATCCACCGTCGACCTCCTCCAGCCTCCACCTGCGACTGTTCATCCACGGGCTCCTGTTCATCCAGCCTCCACCGCGCGCTACTCCACCGACTACTGTTCAACCAGCCCTCTCCACGGGCTCCTGTTCAACCACCCCTCCACGGGCTACTGTTCATCCTGCCCTCCACCGTCTACTGTTCATCCTGCCCTCCACGGGGTGGTCCTGTTCATCCTGCCCTCCACGGGGTCCTGCTCATCCAGCCCCAACCGGCTCGAACGATCGGGGTCCTTTTCATCCACCCTCATCGGGAACTATTCATCCAAACCCCCCAAAAACGCTCACTGTTCATCTAGAGGCAACGCCACGGGGTCCTGTTCATCCACCCCCACCGGGAACTGTTCATCCAAACCCCCCAGCAACGCTCACTGTTCATCCAGAGGCAGCATCGATCAGCTTCAGTTAGCAGCAGTAGCGAAGGAATCGCTCGATCGGGTTCAGTTAACAGCCATCGATCGATCGCTCGGGTTCAGTAACGCGTAGCCTGCAGTGCAATCGCTCGGGTTCAGTTACAGCCCAACGCCTCGCTCGGGTTCAGTTAGAGCCCAACGCCTGGCACACATGCGCGTACATACGAGAGAAACGCGCATCGATCGGCCCCCGACCACCCACCGTAACCGGGGACTCCCCGATATTTTCCGCGCCCTCGCTTCTACCACGGTTTTTTCCGTCATGGACGGCCCAAAGAATGTCATGCAGCTGCGTCTACGGCCCGCCCAGGACGAAAAGCCCATTTTCTGTCATGATTTTTTGACATAGAAGTAGGACCCCACCACATCTATGATGATACCGGGTTTTGTCACAATTATCGTCATAGAAGTGTCATAAGTATGACAGAAAAGATTTTCGTTCGGCCCAAAATGTCACGGATGTGTCTTTTTTTGTAGTGCGAACAGGCAGTCATGATGAAGCCGCCCAGCCGGAGGGTTTAGCTTGGGGCCAGGGCTCCGCCGGAGGTGATATTTTCCTTGACAACAAGGCGAGCCATCAGCCCTTTTGACGACGGCACAGTGGAACTCTCAATGAAAGCACCAATGTCGGTGTCAAAACCGGCGGATCTCGGGTAGGGGGTCCCGAGCTGTGCGTCTAAGGTCGATGGTAACAGGAGACAGGGGACACAATGTTTGCCCAGGTTCAGGCCCTCTCTATGGAGGTAATACCCAACATCCTTCTTGATTGATCTTGATGAATATGGGTTTTTACAAGAGTTGATCTACCACGAGATCGTAATGGCTAAAACCCTAGAAGTCTAGCATGTATGACTATGGTTATGAGTATTGGCCTCTACAGACCTAGCCCTCCGGTTTATATAGACACCGGAGGGATCTAGGCTTACATAAGGTCGGTTACAGAGAAAGGAATCTTCATATTCGATCGCCAAGCTTGCCTTCCACGCCAAGGAGAGTCCCATCCGGACATGGGTGGAGTCTTCGGTCTTTGTATCTTCACAGCCCATCAGTCCGGCCCATGGCTAACAGGCCGGACGCCCGAGGACCCTTAGTCCAGGACTCCCTCAGGGGGCGCCGCCCCCTCCCCTTGCCCAATTTGGACTGGGCAAGGGGGCGCCACCTCTCGCCGGCCCTCTCTCTTCTCCACTAAGGCCCATTGTGGCCCATTAATCCTCTAGGGGGTTCCGGTAACCTCCCAGTACACCGGAAAATACCCGATACACTTCGGAACTATTCCGGTGTACGAATATAACCTTCCAATATATCAATATTTATGTCTCTACCATTTCTAGACTCCTCGTCATGTCGGTGATCTCATCCGGGACTCCGAACAACCTTCGGTACATCGAATCACATAACTCATACAAATCGTCATCGAACGTTAAGCGTGCGGACCCTACGGGTTCGAGAACTATGTAGACATGACCGAGACACATCTCCGGTCAATAACCAATAGCGGAACCTGGATGCTCATATTGTCTCCTACATATTCTACGAAGATCTTTATCGGTCAAACCGCATAACAACACACGTTGTTCCCTTTGTCATCGGTATGTTACTTGCCCGAGATTCGATCGTCGGTATCATCATACCTAGTTCAATATCGTTACCGGCAAGTTTCTTTACTCGTTCCGTAATGCATCATCCCGTGATTAACTCATTAGTCACATTGCTTGCAAGGCTTATAGTGATGAGCATTACCGAGAGGGCCCAGAGATACCTCTCCAAAACACGGAGTGACAAATCCTAATCTTGATCTATGCCAACTCAACAAACACCATCAGAGACACCTGTAGAGCATCTTTATAATCACCCAGTTACGTTCTGACGTTTGATAGCACACCAAGTGTTCCTCCGGTATTCGGGAGTTGCATAATCTCATAGTCCTAGGAACATGTATAAGTAATGAAGAAAGCAATAGCAATAAACTAAACGATCATATTGCTAAGCGAACGGATGGGCCTTGTCCATCACATCATTCTCTAATGATGTGATCCCGTTCATCAAATGACAACTCATGTCTATGGCTAGGAAACTTAACCATCTTTGATTAAGGAGCTAGTCAAGTAGAGGCATACTAGGGAAACTCTGTTTGTCTATGCATTCACACGTGTACTAAGTTTCCGGTTAATACAATTCTAGCATGAATAATAAACATTTATCATGATATAAGGAAATATAAATAACAAATTTATTATTGCCTCTAGGGCATATTTCCTTCAGTCTCCGACTTGCACTAGAGTCAATAATCTAGATTACATAGTAATGATTCTAACACCCATGGAGTCTTGGTGCTGATCATGTTTTGCTCGTGAGAGAGGCTTAGTCAACGGGTCTGCAACATTCAGATCCGTATGTATCTTGCAAATCTCTATGTCTCCCTCCTTGACTAGATCGCGGATGGAATTGAAGCATCTCTTGATGTGCTTGGTTCTCTTGTGAAATCTGGATTCCTCTGCCAAGGCAATTGCACCAGTATTGTCACAAAAGATTTTCATTGGACCTGATGCATTACGTATGACACCTAGATCGGATATGAACTCCTTCATCCAGACTCCTTCATTTGCTGCTTCCGAAGCAGCTATGTACTCCGCTTCACACGTAGATCCCTCCACGACGCTTTGCTTAGAACTGCACCAACTTACAGCTCCAATGTCGTGGTTTTGTCACGGCAGATGTCCTAGCGAAAGGACTTAGTCGTGGAGCCATCGCAACGGGTTAGCTTAAAGGGGTTAAAATGGACAAAGGACACGAGGGTTTGGACTGGTTCGGCCCCTTGCGATGAAGGTAAAAGCCTACGTCCAGTTGTGGTGGAATTGCTGTGGTCTCGAGGATCAAGGAGCGCAATCGCTTTACCTAGATCTCGAGTTGTTGTTTCTTGTCCTTGAACCGCCGCCGGGTCGTGCCTTTATATACACAGGTCGACGCCCACCGGCTTACAGAGTCCCGATTCCGGTTTATACACATACCGGCTCGGTCTCTACTTTGTCATACCTTACAATACAAGTCATGTACTACATGGCGGTTTATAGCTACAGGCCTTAATCTACCTTTGGGCCTTGGGCCTTCGAGTCTCTGTAGTAAACCGCTTTATTCCTTGTCTTCATGGGCTTTTAAGTATAAACAATCCATTATGGGGATAACCCGGCTTCCTTGGCCGGTTTACACCTAGTAGTAATATCCCCAACATTAGGCCCCAGATTGATTTGAACTGGTTCATGTCAATCTCCAAAACCTTGAGAAAATTTCTTCTTCCATATCTTCGCATAAATCTTGTAAACCGCCATGACGTCATCATCCAGAATCATAATAAACCGCCATGACGTCATTGTTATTTTAAATGGTATATTCCTCACCTTCATTAATGAGCCTCCGACAATCGAGGCGACAAATCTGTCACATATCCATTTGTTAGGCTCCTCGATTCTTGCGCTTGACCCTTATCCTTTCGTCTTTATAAATACGGCCGAGGGTCCTTTACATTTTCCCCCTTTCTCTTCGTCTCCTTCTTCTTCCTCGCAACGTCTCGGAACCCGAGCTCTGCCGCCGCCGTCGACCTTCGTATCTGCATCAACCAATGCCGCTGCATCAACCTAATCGAACCAGAGCAATGCGGCGCTCCTCCGCTGTTCCGCAGCACCGGTGAGTTCATTTCCTTTTCAACCTCAGATCTGCATTAGGGTTCCGCCGTTCGTCGGTGTTCTTCCCTGTTCGTCTTCTTTCTGTTCTTAGATCTCATAACTTGATTTGCAACTGATAGTAGAAGTAGGCGATGATAGTCTAGCGTCCTTTACCAACCTCAGAAAACACCTTTTACTGCCTGAGATCCAATCAAACAAACGTGTTCTTCCACTGCCACCATTTTAGGTTAAATTTATTTCCTCTTTTTAGAACTGTGGCAGATCCAAATTTATACCACCGATCTGTGAAATCTGTTTGCGCCATACTTAGAAATTTTTGTAAATCTGTAGCCTCTATACCATTGTGGGCGGTTTATCCTTTAAACTTTGATAACTCATCATATACCATTAGCCCTCTGTTAAACCGCCAACCTGCTTTAAATGCTGAAATCCGGTTTAGTACACCCAAATGCTTGAAATATCATCGTCTTCCATCATTGCACCGGTTTGTAAGTTGTAACCATGAACTTTAACCCGGATATCGTGCTTTTTTCCAGCTTGTCACCAGAAATGGCCAAACAATTCTGTTCCTGTAATTGGGTTCCTTCCCGGGTTACGGAAGCGCAGCTGGCTGGTTGTGTTGCAACGGGCGCTTTAGCAAATAAGGACACTATCCATTGGCGAGTCCCCGGTCCAGAATTTCCTCCTGAACCCCAAGACGGAGAAGTTATTGTATTTGCTGATCACCTGAGCCGAGGCTTCACTCCTCCCGGATCAAAAATTTTCCGTGACGTGCTCGCCGACTTTCAAATCCATCCCCAAGATATCGGTCCAAACTCCATATCCAATATTTGTGACTGGCAAGTATTCTGTGAAGTGTACCTGCAAGAGGAGCCTACTGTTGATATGTTCCGGGATTTCTTTTATCTAAACCGCCGTACTGAGTTTACGGATGGCCCCAATACTGAACTAGGCGGGGTTTCAATTCAGAAGAGGAGAGATGTTGATTTCCCTCATGCCAAGCTTCATAGTCATCCTAAGGACTAGAATCAGACTTGGTTCTACTACCGCAACACAGCCCCAGCCAATGAAAATCCTTTGCCGGGTTACCGTCCACACCGGCTTACCCAAGCTCATCCCTTTCCTCAACGGTTGACCGCCCAAGAGCGAGCAAAATATGCCCCTCAACTGGCAAAGCTCAGAGCCTTTGTTGCAAATGGGCTGACAGGCGTGGATTTTGTCCGATGCTGGGTTTCATGGAGCGTTTTACCTTTAAGCCGGCGGCCCGGTTTAATGTGTGAATACACAGGGGATCTGAAAGACCCGCAACGCCATATTGACATCCAGCTGACTGATGATGAAGTCACCGAAGCTGTTAAAAAGATGCTTAATGAGCCAATAGATGTATGCAGCAAAACCGGGCTCAGTCCTTTCTATGCTGCCAATAAACCGCCAAAGGTATAATCTACCGTATTTCTGCCTTTATCCATCCTTTGTTAAATTTCTCCTTTGATGACTTACTATTTGTCTATGCAGGCCGATGATCCATTCTGGAAGAAAAAATCACAAGATAAACCGGTAAAGAATCCTCGGCTTAAGACCAAGGCTTCAAAAAAGCCTATGAAAAGAAGGAACGTTGAACCGTCCGAGCCCATTATTGATGATGATCTGGATAATTCCGGATTCAGAGGTAGAACTTGACTCTCTCGGTTCATTTTTTATACACCTTATTGACAATGATCATTATCAGGATGAAGCGGAAGCCAGCCATGCTGATGAGGTAACTATTCTTTCTTCTGATTCTGATCCTGTGCCAGTACCAAGAATCCGTCGAGCCATTCGGAAAGTAAAATTTTCATGCCCTCTTTCTTATTTGGACCCGCACTTTCTTTTAAAGACGCGGCAGCATGAAGCTCGCCGCACAACTCGACATAGCGGCCAAGTGGTGACCTCCTCCGGTTTACCAAATTCGCCGGTTCGCAAACGCCACCAAGAGGTTGCTTATACTCCTGACACCTTTTACCCTAAGGCGGGTTACATCCGATATCCTCTTAATCCGTCTGACTCAAATTATCAGGGAACTTCCCATTCATCTTCCGGTGAGTCGTCAGCGACACAACTTCCTCCTCTGAAAACCGTCCCTGGGTAAGCATAACATACTTCTAACTTTTTGGTCTTGTATTATATTGTCATATTGATCTTCGTGTCTGCTCTTTTTCAGTGCTAAAGCCAGACCAAGCAAGAAGGCTAGATTGAATAGGCCAACCGACCATGAACCGGCTACCGAGCCGGAGAAAACCCCAGAGTCTATTGACCCGGAGGCTAACACTGTTATTGATAATCCGGAACCTCAAGCAACCGACACGCTTGTTGAACCGGTAGAAAATAATCCAACAAGCCAGATAGCTGATCCACTAAGTCCAACTGTTGATCCGCCGAGTCCGGCTAAAGCATCCGATAAACCGCCAAACCCTGCCAAAACTACGGACGACGATGTTGTCATAACTGGCCTTGGTTTCAGCTCCCCTGGTCGTCCTGTCGCGTTATCAAAGCATAGCGCCAAAGAAGAAATTACTGCTATGGACAAAGGGAAATGGAAATCCGAGTTATCCAATTATACCAACCTCAGCGCTGAAGACCTTCATTCTAGTTTTTTTAACCGCCTGTATACAATCCGCGACTTTGAAGCCGGTTTAGTAGGCCTGATGAAGGAGCGGTATGAGGTAAATGTCACTTTCCCTTTGCATAAATATTCCAATAGTCCTTTTGTTAGAACTGGTCTAACGTATCAACTCCAGTAGCCCCCAAGGGCCGGTGCATAACATTGGTTTGAACCGGGTCTTGAATCGATATTTGCATTTTGCTGGTGTAGCCCCCATGAACCGGCTTATATCTTTTTAGAATGAATTGGTACATCCTATTAATCTCACCACTTATAATGATGACAATCCATCTGAATCTGAATGAATACGCATTAGCCCCCAAGTGTCAAGTAGATAACTTGTTATGTGCTTGAGACTTTAAATTAATAGCTGATAAGAAGCAATCCGCATTAGCCCCCCAAGTGTCAAGTAGATAACTTGTTATGTGGTTGGGACTTCAATGTTGTAATGCTAACTTATTATCTATATTTTGCAGGCTGAGTTGTTCAAAAAAGACTCCCAAATCACTTATCTCCAAGGAAACATCAAGTCTCAGCAAGACGAAACTTGCAAAGTTAAGAGCGAGCTGACCACCGCTTTAACAACCATGGAGCAGCTGAAGGAATTCTTCAAAGGCGAACGGGCAGATTGGGAAACTGAAAAAGCCACCTTGTTAAAGCGGGCAGAAGATGCGGAAAACGCCCTTAAACCGGCCACTGAAGAGCTGAGCAGCCTGAAGCGGCAGATTGATGCCATGACCTCTGCCATCTTTGGTAACAATCTCTTCACCAATATGTAACAACACCAGTTATAAAAACTTCCGGTTTAATAATAATATTGATCCTTTTGCAGGTAGCCGTGTTACTCATCTTGGCGCAGATATGCGCAAAAAATTGAAGGCCGTCTATACTTTGGTAGAGCAGCTTTATACCGGCGCGCAACGAGCCATCTGCACAGCTTCCAATAACCATCCGCCCCCGTCGCTAATCAAGGAAACACTGGAAAAATTGTCTATGATGCCTGCCCGGATTGTGTAATTGAAGAAATCCGCTGCTAGGTCCGGTGCCCTTACTGCACTGACGCGCGCCAAGGCCTGGATCTCTGACCTTGATCCGGAAGATGTTGGAAATGGTTACCCAAGCCAAAAAGAGGACGGTTCAGAATTTAACAATGACGATCTCCGGGCTATCACAAGAGAGATGCGACCACTGGCAAGTAAGTTAGCTGAAGATACTAACTTGTCAATTTACCAGAATGTATATGACGCCAGTGGCAAGCGAATAAGTGCTCCAACTTATGACGTGGAAAATCTGATCCCGCCGATCCGTAAGCACACTTACGCTCCTGATGTTGAACCGTCTGATCTTATACACGACGAAGCTGTCTTTCAAGCCTTATCAGGAATTGATTGGACAACTATTGACTTCCAGCCACTGGGTGGAGAGAAGGAGGATGAACCGGCGCAGGAAGATCCGCAACCTTCACATCAACCTGAGGCAGAATCATAATCCGGAAGCCGGTTTAACTTGTGCCTATTGTCATCCTTGTGAAAAACAATCATTCTTATGGGCAGTCGAAACGCCTTGTAATAGGCTAGCTTGAACAGCTGATCTGATATGCCATCGTGCATACTTGTTGCACACAATATTGTTAATCCGTCATGCTATATTTGCTTATGATCTTTATCGGTTTTATACAGCCCTGTTTCTGCATAAAACAAAGTGAAAACTGTCCTGGTGCTTTACCGCCGAACGGGTCATAATGCCCAATATATAGCCAAGGTTGATAACCATGCATAGCTTTTAATAATGAAATACGAAACATATCATACCTGTGATTGAATCACTTTGTTGGTTTACCAACATTCTTGTAATAAGGGAGACAACCCAGATACTGAGTATTGATAACTCAAACCATGTTATGCTGGTATATAATAAGTGATGCCGGGTTATGATAAACACCGGATGATCATCCTGGCAACTTATAGTTAACTCCAGGCCGGGTTAAATAAACACCGGTTTATACGGATGACTTATAATCAGGCCGGGCCATTGGACGCCGGTTTAGCTCAAAACCTTAACAAGGGAGAAAAACAAAACTGACCAATAAAAATGAGAGAAAAAAACTTGTAGTCGAGGCTTTTCAAGAGCTGCCAGGCGCAAATGCGAGGCTTTTCATGGGGTGCCAGGCCACTGAGTTAAACCGATTTACAAAGCCTTTTAAGATGGTCCTCAATCCTTACCCAATCGCCGGTCTATCATTGACAAGTTCAGGGTCATATGCGATTGACTTGTCAAGTTGGCGGGTCATACTAGGCTTTCCTGGGCGGAGTGACTTACTTAATGAAGGCAGGTTAACCCGGGGTTTAGGTGTATATACCAGGCTTCCAAGCCACGGCTTGATAGCCTATTGCAAGTGTAGATTTCTTTGTTCATTGCGATAGCAAAGAATCCCCAAGCAACATTTTGAGTTGTGCTCAACGGGTGCCTATGTTTGAGTTGTTCTTGACAACACTCTTTGGCCCCTAAGTAATGGCATTGCGCCAGCCAAAAGGTGTAGCTATGGTTGAACACAACCAAGCCCCCAAGTGACTTACTGTCGTGGCTTTTGAGCCAGCCAAGAGGTGTAGCTATGGTTCGAATACAACCAAGCCCCCAAGTGACTTTCTTTTGTGGCCTTGAGCCAGCCAAGAGGTGTAGCTATGGTTCAAATACGACCAAGCCCCCATGTGACTTATATTGATAGACAGCTGTAAGGCTGAATCAAAGGGTAAACCGGATGTCGCTTTACAAACAGAAACCTCCGTGTAACCACTCATGATATGAGAAGAACAGCAGATACCCCGCTTTAGCTGGGGCTCCGGTTTATTATATTGATCATAATATATACATCGTCAAAATATGTACATGATAGGAGCCTATGGCTCAGGTGTAGTACGGCTGTAGATGAGCTATGTTCCACGGCCGGATCGTCTCCTCCTCTGACTTGCGTGAGTCTTTATGCTCTCGAACATCAATGAGGTAATATGATCCGTTGTTCAGATTCATGCTGACCACAAAGGGCCCTTCCCAAGGCGGGGATAACTTGTGCATATCGGTCTGATCTTGGATAAGCCGGAGCACTAGATCGCCTTCTTGAAAAGTTCTGGTTTTAACCCGGCGACCGTGATAACGCCGCAGGTCTTGCTGATAAATCGCCGAGCGAGCCGCCGCTACGTCCCGTTTCTCATCCAACAGGTCCAACGCATCCTGGCGTGCTCTTCCATTATCTGCTTCAACATAAGCCGCCACTCATGGTGAGTCATGACGAATATCACTTGGAAGGACAGCTTCCGCAACATAAACCATGAAGAAGGGTGCATAACCCGTAGATCTATTGGGGGTGGTGTTAATGCTCCATAAAACGGAAGGCAACTCTTCAACCCAACAACCCGGTGTCCTCTGCAAAGGAACCATGAGCCGGGGCTTGATCCCCTTCAAGATTTCCTGATTAGCTCTCTCCGCTTGACCATTAGACTGGGAGTGGGCCACTGAAGACACATCAAGACGGATGTGCTCTCTTTGACAGAACTCCTCCATAACACCCTTGGAAAGATTCGTGCCATTGTCTGTTATAATGTTGTGTGGAAAACCAAAACGGAATATCACCTTCTTCATAAATTGAACCGCCGTGGCTGCATCACATTTGCTAACTGGCTCTGCCTCCACCCATTTGGTAAATTTATCAACCGCCACCAAGAGGTGGGTCTTCTTATCCTTAGACCTCTTAAAGGGTCCAACCATATCAAGCCCCCAGGTTGCAAACTGCTAGGTAATTGGAATCATCCTCAGCTCCTGAGCCGGAACATGAGCCCGGCGTGCAAACTTCTGACAGCCATCGCACCTTTTGACCAAGTCCTCAGCATCATCATGAGCCGTCAGCCAATAGAAACCGTGACGAAAAGCCTTAGCCACCAGGGACTTTGAACCGGCATGATGACCACAATCACCTTCGTGAATCTCGCATAAAATTTCACGACCTTCTTCAGGAGAAACACAACGTTGAAAAGCCCCTGAGACACTGCAATGATGTAGCTCGCCATTGACAATAGTCATGGACTTGGAACGCCGGATTATCTGCCTGGCCAGAACTTCATCCTCTGGTAACTCACCCCGGTTCATATACACCAAATATGGGATCGTCCAATCTGGGGCGACATGAAGCGCCGCCACCAACTGAGCTAAGTCCTCCTCCGTGGGTAGCTTGACCGACAGGTTATGCAAAAACATCAAGAAAAACATTGGGCGGCACCGGTTTACGCTGGGAGCCCAACCGGCTTAAAGCGTCCGCCGCTTCATTCTTTCGCCGGTCTACATGATCAACCTGATAACCCTTGAAATGACCTGCAACAATATCCACCTCTCGACGATACGCTGCCATGAGGGGTCCTTGGAATCCCAAGTACCAGAAACTTGTTGAGCCACTAGGTCCGAGTCGCCTAAACATTTAACCCGGCTCAGATTCATCTCCTTAGCCATCCGAAGACCATGGAGCAGGGCCTCGTACTCAGCTGCATTATTAGTACAAGGAAACATCAAGCGGAGAACATAACAAAATTTGTCACCTCGAGGGGAAGTAAGAACCACTCCAGCCCCCGAGCCCTCCAATTGCCTGGATCCGTCGAAATGAATCGTCCAGTATGTGTTATCTGGTCTATCCTCCGGCACCTGCAACTCTGTCCAGTCATTGATGAAATCCATGAGTGCTTGAGACTTGATGGCCGTGCGAGGCATATATTTTAATCCGTGAGGCCCAAGCTCAATAGCCCACTTAGCAACCCGGCCAGTCGCTTCTCTGTTCTGGATGATATCTCCCAAAGGAGCAGAACTGACCACAGTAATGGGATGGCCCTGAAAGTATTGCTTCAGCTTCCGGCTCGCCATAAAAACCCCCTATACAAGCTTCTGCCAATGTGGATATCTCTGTTTTGACTGAATGAGCACCTCACTGATATAATAAACCGGCCGTTGAACCGGATACTCCTTTCCTGCCTCCTTGCGCTCCACCACAATAGCCACGCTGACAGCCCGAGCAATAGCAGCCACATATAACAGCAATGGTTCCTTGTCCATGGGAGCAGCAAGAACAGGTGGTTCGACAAGCTGCCGCTTTAGAGCCTCAAATGCTTCATTAGCCGCATCACTCCAGATAAAGTTGTCCGTTTTCTTCAGCATTTGATATAAAGGGATGGCCTTCTCCCCGAGACGACTTATAAACCGGCTCAATGCTGCAATCCGGCCTGCCAGTCGCTGAACATCATTGATGCACTTCGGTTTAGCCAGTGAAGTAATAGCCTTGATCTTCTCCGGATTAGCTTCAATGCCCCTGTTAGACACCAGAAAACCCAAAAGCTTGCCTACTGGCACACCAAAAACACACTTGGCCGGGTTGAGCATCATCTTATAAACCTGGAGGTTATCAAAGGTATCCTTTAAGTCATCTATTAATGTTTCCTCCTTCCTGGACTTCACCACAATATCATCCACATAAGCATGAACGTTGCGCCCAATCTGGTTATGAAGACAATTCTGAACACAATGCTGATAAGTTGCCTGGGCACTCTTGAGCCCAAAGGGCATAGACACGTAGCAGAAGGCTCCAAAGGGAGTTATAAAAGTTGTCTTCTCCTGGTCCTTAACTGCCATCTTAATCTGATGATAACCTGAATAAGCATCCAGAAAACTCAAACGCTCACAACCCGTCGTAGCATCAATGATTTGATCGATACGGGGAAGGGCAAAAGGATCAGCCGGACACGCTTTGTTCAAATCCGTATAATCCACACACATACGCCAGGTGCCATTCTTCTTAAGCACCAGCACCAGATTAGCCAACCACTCCGGATGAAAAACTTCAACAATGAACCCTGCCGCCAAGAGCCGGGCTACCTCCTCACCAATAGCCTTGCGCCTCTCTTCATTGAACCGGCGAAGGAATTGTCGGACCGGTTTAAACTTGGGATCAATATTAAGGGTGTGCTCAGCGAGTTCCCTCGGTACACCTGGCATGTCAGAAGGCTTCCATGCAAAGATATCCCGACTCTCATGGATGAACTCGATGAGCGCGCTTTCCTATTTCGGATCAGATTTGCACTGATGATGAACTGTTTGGATGAATCGCTGGGCACAAAATCAACCATCTTAGTCTCATCAGCCGATTTAAACTTCAAGGCCGGATCATGCTCTGTGGTTGGTTTCTTCAAAGAAGTCATGTCCGCCGGATCAACGTTGTCCTTATAGAACTTCAACTCCACTGCTGCACAAACCGACTCAGCATAGGCCGCATCACCTTCCTCACACTCCAAAGCGATCTTGCGGCTTCCATGTACTGTGATAGTCCCTTTATGACCCGGCATCTTGAGCTGCAGATAAACATAACAGGGTCGTGCCATGAACTTAGCATAAGCCGGCCATCCAAACAGGGCATGATACGGGCTTTGGATTTTCACCACTTCAAAAGTCAATGTCTATGATCTTGAGTCATACCCATCTCCAAAAGCGACTTCCAGAGCTATTTTACCAACCGGATAGGCTGATTTGCCACGCACCACACCATGGAAAACAGTGTTCGACGGTTTAAGATTCTTATCTGTCAACCCCATACGATGGAAGGTGTCATAATATAAGATGTTGATACTCCTGCCTCCGTCCATGAGCACCTTAGTGAACTTATAACCTCCAACCTGAGGCGCCACCACCAACGCCAAATGACCTGGATTGTCAACCCGGGGCGGGTGATCCTCTCGGCTCCAGACAATAGGCTGCTCAGACCATCGCAAATAACGAGGCACTGCCGGTTCAACCGAGTTCACCGCTCGTTTATGAAGCTTCTGATCGCGTTTGCATAAGCTGGTGGTGAAAACGTGGTATTGTCCACTATTCAACTGCTTTGGGTGACTTTGGTACCCTGACTGTTGCTGTTGCGGTCCTTGTTGGTTATAACCACCCTGGTTGCTCTGATTGCCTTGATTGCCATGTCCACCCTGATTGCCTTGGAATCCTGAACCGGAGTTGCCTCCTCCATAACCCGGCCCATAGGACCCGGATCCTGAACCGGCGGATGGTCCGTGATCATTTCGGAAGAAATCTGAATTTTTGAATTCTCGCATGATATAACAATCTTTCCAGAGGTGCGTGGCCGGTTTGTCCTGCGTTCCATGCTTCGGGCAGGGCTGGTTTAACAGGTAATTCAGGCGCTCCGGATTAGGACTGGGATCTGCCCTTCTTGGGGGCGGCTTTCCTTTACGACGCTGACCATTACCCTGTGTATTGGTGTTAGCCACAAAATCTGAATTATGATCTGCTTTCCGCTTACCATTATTATTGTGGCCCGTCGGGTTATGCTGCTGCCCCTTGGTGTTGCCGCTCTTCTTTCCCTTCCCCAGTTTGTCATCGTCAAACTCGGGGTCCTTGGTACTATCAGAATCAGCATACTTAACCAGAGCAGCCATAAGTGTTCCCATGTCATTGCAGTGACGCTTGAGCCGTCCCAACATCAACTTTAAAGGCTAAAACCGACAATTCCCCTCCAATGTTATAATCGCTGAGTCGGCATTGATGCGATCCGAAGAATGTAAGATCTCTGAAACCCGGCGCACCCAATGGGTTGTTGACTCGCCTTCTCCCTGGACGCAGGCGGCTAAGTCCATAGTTGACATAGGTTGCTTGCACGTGTCTTTGAAGTTTGTTATAAACCGAGCTTTTAACTCAGCCCATGTCCCAATGGAATTAATTGGTAAGCTTTTCAACCACGTGCGAGCTGTTCCATCCAACATCATAGCGAAATATTTCGCGCAGGCCGCTTCATCCACATCTAACATCTCCATAGCCATCTCATAACTCTCAATCCATGACTCGGAAGGCACATCAGCGGTGTAATTAGGCACCTTACGGGGGCCCTTGAAATCCTTGGGCAACCGTACATTGCGCAAAGCCGGGACGAGGCAGGGCACCCCCCCCAAGAGCTGAAAGTAAGGCCTTGCTCTACGGAAGCCACCGGACGAACCGGAGTGAGCTGACGGTCCTGCGCTGCTAACTCGGCTTCTCGACGTGCTCCGTTGTTCACCACATCCTGAGCATTTGCCCCACCACGCGCCGGATTAGGTCCTCGAGGAGCGTCTCGGTTCCGCGCACCGCTTGACATAGCCGGTTCATCGATGTGCCTGCTATAACTCCGGCTCAGGCGTGGGGTTGAATGAATTCTGTCTCGGCTGTATGAATAAGCCTGCTGCTGCACCATAGCCGTCTGAAGAAGATCCCTAGCACACCGCGTCTCAACCGCCGCTGGGGATTCACCCTCCATTGGAATAGCGGCTAATCGTGATGCGGCAGCGATCAAAAGGGGTGGAGAAGTGACCCGGCGGCGCCGGTACATACTGCAGCGGGTTATGGGTCCGTCGAGGGGGATCCGTCACCCGTGGCTGATCCGGTGCTCCGGTCCTCGGCGTCTCAATCCAGTTCACCGCTGCCGGATTACTGGTTCCTGCTCCTGGCGTGCCAAAGAGATTCATTGCCTCATAAACCGGTGGTAGTCGTGACCGATGCCTTCTGCTTAACACGTCATTTGAAGCGTTCTGATCCAACAGGAGTCGATAATTTTCCGCCTGAATCCGCTGTGCTTGTGCCTCTAAAGCGGCCCGCTCCTCAGCCATCCTGGTTTCTTCAGCCGCTAAGTCCTCCTTAGCTTGAGTTATCTGATCCTGCAGCTTAGCCACCTCCGCATTATGCTGATCTTGGGTGTCGGCGGTAACTTGTGTGGTCAGTAAGGTCGTCCAGGCGTCCAATAAATCAGACAAGATTTGGGCCGGCCGGCGCGCGGGGCCTCCCGCCCCAGCTGCCGATCCGGAAATTATTGTTGCCGCGGTTGAAGATTGCAACGTGGGCTGAGTTCCAGCCATGAAGATCGCAACCCGGTTTGACGGTTCAAAGGGGTCCGGAATACTGTCACCATCGGAATAGCCCCCAAACTGGCCATCTTGCAGTTGGTACAGTGACTCGGTCTCCCCGGTGGACGACTCGTCATCTGAGTAGACGACGGTCTCGCCATCGGACGCCGGTTCAAGTTCCGCACCGTTGATGAATCCTACGAACGCACGCTTCATGGCGGGCTGAACCCGGGCAGGGCTTGCACGCTGAGCCGTCTCGACGAGGTCGGTGCAGATGTCCGGCTCAGGGCCCGGTTCGCCGATCTTGCCGATGAAGACGTGAATTCCTCCAAAGGGGACCCGGTACCCGTACTCGATTGAGCCGGCCTCGGGGCCCCAGCCTGTGTCGTTGATGTAGAGCTTGCTGCGACGACTCTTGGTCATCCGGCCCATGGCGTATCCCTTGAGCCCTTCAAAATTGCCCTTCAAGAACTCGAAACCATCGCGCGATAGCCCCACGGTGGGCGCCAACTGTCGTGGTTTTGTCACGGCAGATGTCCTAGCGAAAGGACTTAGTCGTGGAGCCATCGCAACGGGTTAGCTTAAAGAGGTTTAAACGGACAAAGGACACGAGGGTTTAGACTGGTTCGGCCCCTTGCGATGAAGGTAAAAGCCTACGTCCAGTTGTGGTGGAATTGCTGTGGTCTCGAGGATCAAGGAGCGGAATCGCTTTACCTAGATCTCAAGTTGTTGTTTCTTATCCTTGAACCGCCGTCGGGGCGTGCCTTTATATACACAGGTCGACGCCCGCCGGCTTATAGAGTCCCGATGCCGGTTTATACACATACCGGCTCGGTCTCTACTTTGTCATACCTTACAATACAAGTCATGTACTACATGGCGGTTTATAGCTACAGGCCTTAATCTACCTTTGGGCCTTGGGCCTTCGAGTCTCTGTAGTAAACCGCTTTATTCCTTGTCTTCATGGGCTTTTAAGTATAAACAATCCATTATGGGGATAACCCGGCTTCCTTGGCCGGTTTACATCTAGTAGAAATATCCTCAACATCCACCGTTCAATAAAAACACGTATCCGGTTTGTGACTTAGAGTCATCCGGATCAGTGTCAAAGCTTGCATCCACGTAACCATTTACGACGAGCTCTTTGTCACCTCCATAAACGAGAAACATATCCTTAGTCCTTTTCAGGTATTTCAGGATGTTCTTGACCACTGTCCAGTGATCCACTCCTGAATTACTTTGGTACCTCCCTTCTAAACTAATAGCAAGGCACACATCAGGTCTGGTACACAACATTGCATATATGATAGAGCCTATGGCTGAAGCATAGGGAACATCTTTCATTCTTTCTCTATCTTCTGCAGTGGTCGGGCATTGAGTCTGACTCAACTTCACACCTTGTAACACAGGCAAGAACCCTTTCTTTGCCTGATCCATTTTTAATTTCTTCAAAACTTTATCAAGGTATGTGCTTTGTGAAAGTCCAATTAAGCGTCTTCATCTATCTCTATAGATCTTGATGCCCAATATATAAGCAGCTTCACCGAGGTCTTTCATTGAAAAACTCTTGTTCAAGTATTTTTTTATGCTATTCAGAAATTCTGTATCATTTCCAATCAACAATATGTCATCCACATATAATATCAGAAATGCTACAGAGCTCTCACTCACATTCTTGTAAATACAGGCTTCTCCAAAAGTCTGTATAAAACCATATGCTTTGATCACACTATCAAAACGTTTATTCCAACTCCGAGAGGCTTGCACCAGTCCATAAATGGATCGCTGGAGCTTGCACACCTTGTTAGCACTCTTTGGATCGGTAAAACCTCCAGGTTGCATCATATACAACTCTTCTTCTAGAAATCCATTCAGGAATGCAGTCTTTACATCCATTTGCCAAATTTCATAATCATAAAATGCAGCAATTGCTAACATGATTCGGACAGACTTAAGCATCGCTACGGGTGAGAAGGTCTCATCGTAGTCAACTCCTTGAACTTGTCGAAAACCTTTCGCGACAAGTCGAGCTTTGTAGACATTAACATTACCGTCAGCGTCAGTCTTCTTCTTGAAGATCCGTTTATTCTCTATGGCTTGCCGATCATTGGGCAAGTCAACCAAAGTCCACACTTTGTTCTCATACATGGATCCCATCTCAGATTTCATGGCCTCAAGCCATTTCGCGGAATCTGGGGTCACCATTGCTTCCTCATAGTTCATAGGTTCGTCATGGTCAAGTAACATGACCTCCAGAACAGGATTACCGTACCACTCTAGTGCGGATCTTACTCTGGTTGACCTACGAGGTTCGGTAGTAACTTGATCTGAAGTTTCATGATCATTATCATTAGCTTCCTCACTAATTGGTGTAGGGATCACAGGAACTGATTTCTGTGATGAACTACTTTCCAATAAGGGAGCAGGTACAGTTACCTCATCAAGCTCTACTTTCCTCCCACTCACTTCTTTCGAGAGAAACTCCTTCTCTAGAAAGGATCCATTCTTAGCAACGAATGTTTTGCCTTCGGATCTGTGATAGAAGGTGTACCCAACAGTCTCCTTTGGGTATCCTATGAAGACACATTTCTCCGATTTGGGTTCAAGCTTATCAGGTTGAAGCTTTTTCACATAAGCATCGCAGCCCCAAACTTTAAGAAACGACAACTTTGGTTTCTTGCAAAACCATAGTTCATAAGGCGTCGTCTCACAGATTTAGATGGTGCCCTATTTAACGTGAATGCAGCCGTCTCTAAAGCATAACCCCAAAACGATGGCGGTAAATCGGTAAGAGACTTCATAGATCGCACCATATCTAATAAAGTGCGGTTACGATGTTCGGACACACCATTACGTTGTGGTGTTCCGGGTGGCGTGAGTTGCGAAACTATTCCGTATTGTTTCAAATGAAGACCAAACTCGTAACTCAAATATTCTCCTCCACGATCAGATCGTAGAAACTTTATTTTCTTGTTACGATGATTTTCCACTTCACTCTGAAATTCTTTGAACTTTTCAAATGTTTCAGACTTATGTTTCATCAAGTAGATGTACCCATATCTGCTTAAATCATCTGTGAAGGTGAGAAAATAACGATACCCGCCGCGAGCTTCAATATTCATTGGACCACATACATCAGTATGTATGATTTCCAATAAATCTGTTGCACGCTCCATTGTTCCGGAGAACAGAGTTTTAGTCATCTTGCCCATGAGGCATGGTTCGCAAGTGCCAAGTGATTCCAAAAGTCCATCAGAATGGAGTTTCTTCATGCACCTTATACCAATATAACCCAAACGGCAGTGCCACAAATAAGTTGCACTATCATTATCAACTCTGCATCTTTTGGCTTCAATATTATGAATATGTGTATCACTACTATCGAGATTCAACAAAAATAGACCACTCTTCAAGGGTGATGACCATAAAATATATTACTCGTATAAATAGAACAACCATTATTCTCATATTTAAATGAATAACCATCTCGCATCAAACAAGATCCAGATATATTGTTCATGCTCAACGCTGGCACCAAATAACAATTATTCACGTCTAAAACTAATCCCTAAGGTAGATGTAGAGGTAGCGTGCCGACGGCGATCACATCGACTTTGGAACCATTTCCCACGCGCATCGTCACCTCGTCCTTAGCCAATCTTCGCTTAATCAGTAGTCCCTGTTTTGAGTTGCAAATATTAGCAACAGAACTAGTATAAAATACCCAGGTGCTACTGCGAGCATTAGTAAGGTACACATCAATAACATGTATATCACATATACCTTTTACTTTGCCATCCTTCTTATCCGCCAAATACTTGGGGCAGTTCTGCTTCAAGTGACCAGTCCCTTTGCAGTAGAAGCACTCAGTCTCAGGCTTAGGTCCAGACTTGGGCTTCTTCACTTGAGCAGCAACTTGCTTGTCGTTCTTCTTGAAGTTCCCCTTCTTCCCTTTACCCTTTTTCTTGAATCTAGTGGTTTTGTTAACCATCAAAACTTGATGCTCCTTCTTGATTTCTACCTCCGCAGCCTTTAGCATTGCGAAGAGCTCGGGAATTGTCTTATCCATCCCTAGCGGTGCTTCCAGGACGTAATTCTTCTGTGCAGCAATGAGGATAATCCTCAAGTTACGGACCCAGTCCGTGTAGTTGCTACCATCATCTTTCAACTTAGCTTTCTCTAGGAACGCATTAAAATTCAAAGGAACAGTAGCACGGGCCATTGATCTACAATAACATAGACATGCAAAATACTATCAGGTACTAAGTTCATGATAAATTAAAGTTCAATTAATCATATTACTTTAGAACTCCCACTTAGCATCCCTCTAATCATCTAAGTGATCATGTGATCCAAATCAACTAAACCATGTCCGATCATCACGTGAGATGGAGTAGTTTTGAATGGTGAACATCACTATGTTGATCATATCTACTATATAATTCACGCTCGACCTTTCGGTCTCAGTGTTCCGAGGCCATATCTGCATATACTAGGCTCGTCAAGTTTAACCCGAGTATTCTGCGTGTGCAAAACTGGCTTGCACCCGTTGTATGTGAACGTAGAGCTTATCACACCCGATCATCACGTGGTGTCTCGGCACGACGAACTTTCGCAACGGTGCATACTCAGGGAGAACACTTGTACCTTGAAATTTAGTGAGAGATCATCTTATAATGCTACCGTCAATCAAAGCAAAATAAGATGCATAAAATATAAACATCACATGCAATCAATATAAGTGATATGATATGGCCATCATCATCTTGTGCCTTTGATCTCAATCTTCAAAGCACCGTCATGATCACCATCGTCACCCGCGCGACACCTTGATCTCCATTGTAGCATCGTTGTCATCTCGCCAACTATTGTTTCTACGACTATCGCTACCGCTTAGTGATAAAGTAAAAACAATTATAGGGCGATTGCATTGCATACAATAAAGCGACAACCATATGGCTCCTGTCAGTTGCCGATAACTCCGTTACAAAACATGATCATCTCATACAATAAAATTTAGCATCATGTCTTGACCATATCACATCACAACATGCCCTGCAAAAACAAGTTAGGCGTCCTCTACTTTGTTGTTGCAAGTTTTACGTGGCTGCTACGGGCTAAGCAAGAACCGTTCTTACCTACGCATCAAAACCACAACGATATTTCGTCAAGTATGTGATGTTTTAACCTTCAACAAGGACCGGGCGTAGCCACACTCGATTCAACTAAAGTTGGAGAAACTGACACCCACCAGCCACCTGTGTGTGAAGCACGTCGGTAGAACCAGTCTCGCGTAAGCGTACGCGTAATGTCGGTCCGGGCCGCTTCGTCCAACAATACCGCCGAATCAAAGTATGACATGCTGGTAAGAAGCATGACTAGTATCGCCCACAACTCACTTGTGTTCTACTCGTGCATATAACATCTACGCATAAACCTGGCTCGGATGCCACTGTTTGGGGAACGCAGTAATTTCAAAAAAAATCCTACGCACACGCAAGATCATGGTGATGCATAGCAAAGAGCGGGAGAGTGTTGTCCAAGTACCCTTGTAGACCGTAAGCGGAAGCGTTTTATCAATGCGGTTGATGTAGTCATACGTCTTCACGATCCGACTGATCCAAGTACCGAACGCACGGCACCTCCGAGTTCAGCACACGTTCAACTCGATGACGTCCCACGAACTCACGATCCAGCAGAGGGTTGCGGGAGAGTTTCATTAGCACGACAGCGTGATGACGGTGATGATGAAGATACCGGCGCAGGGCTTCGCCTAAGCACTGCAACGATATGACCGAGGTGGATTATGGTGGAGGGGGGCACCGCACACGGCTAAGAGATCAATGATCAACTTGTGTGTCTATGGGGTGCCCCCTCCCCCGTATGTAAAGGAGTGGAGGAGGGGGAGGAGGCCGGCCTCCTAGGCGCGCCCCAAGGTGAGTCCTACTCCCACCGGGAGTAG
>NC_057814.1:89929644-89936822 GCF_018294505.1 Triticum aestivum
CCCCTTCCCTAGTTGGATTAGGAGAGAAGGAAGGGGGAGGAAGGAGGAAGGAAAGGGGGCGGCCCCCCTCCCAATTCGGATTGGGCTTGAGGGGGCGCGCCCCCTCCTTTGCTCCTTTCTCCTCTCCCCCACTATGTCCCAATAAGGCCCATATACTTCCCGGGGGGTTCCGGTAACCTCCCGGTACTCCGGTAAATGCCCGATCTCACCCGGAACCATTCCGATGTCCAAATATAGTCGTCCAATATATCGATCTTTATGTCTCGACCATTTTGAGACTCCTCGTCATGCCCTTGATCATATCCGAGACTCCGAACTACCTTTTGTACATCAAAACACATAAACTCATAATACCGATCATCACCGAACATTAAGCGTGCGGACCCTACGGGTTCGAGAACTATGTAGACATGACCGAGACACGTCTCCAGTCAATAACCAATAGCGGAACCTGGATGCTCATATTGGCTCCCACATATTTTACGAAGATCTTTATCGGTCAAACCGCATAACAACATACATTGTTCCCTTTGTCATTGATATGTTACTTGCCCGAGATTCGATCGTCGGTATCTCAATACCTAGTTCAATCTCGTTACCGGCAAGACTCTTTACTCGTTCCGTAATGCATCATCCCGCAACTAAATCATTAGTCACATTGCTTGCAAGGCTTATAATGATATGCATTACCGAGAGGGCCCAGAGATACCTCTCCGACAATCGGAGTGACAAATCCCAATCTCGATCTATCCCAACTCAACAAACACCATCGGAGACACCTGTAGAGAACCTTTATAATCACCCAGTTACGTTGTGACGTTTGGTAGCAAACAAAGTGTTCCTCCGGTATTCGGGAGTTGCATAACCTCATAGTCATAGGAACATGTATAAGTCATGAAGAAACCAATAGCAACATACTAAACAATCAAGTGCTAAGCTAACGAAATGGGTCAATTCAATCACATCATTCTCTAATGATGTGGTCCCGTTCATCAAATGACAACTCGTGTCTATGGCTAGGAAACTTAACCATCTTTGATTAACGAGCTAGTCAAGTAGAGGCATACTAGTGACACTTTGTTTGTCTATGTATTCACACATGTACTAAGTTTCCGGTTAATATAATTCTAGCATGAATAATAAACATTTATCATGATATAAGGAAATATAAATAACAACTTTATTATTGCCTCTAGGGCATATTTCCTTCAGTACAATTACCTCATCAAGTTCTACTTTCCTCCCACTCACTTCTTTCAAGAGAAACTCCTTCTCTAGAAAGGATCCATTCTTAGCAACGAATATCTTGCCTTCGGATCTGTGATAGAAGGTGTACCCAACAGTTTCCTTTGGGAATCCTATGAAGACACATTTCTCTGATTTGGGTTCGAGCTTATCAGGTTGAAGCATTTTCACATAAGCATCGCAGCCCCAAACTTTAAGAAACGACAACTTTGGTTTCTTGCCAACCCACAGTTCATATGGCGTCGTCTCAATGGATTTAGATGTGCCCTATTTAACGTGAATGCAACCATCTCTAAAGCATAGACCCAAAACGATAGCGGTAAATCAGTAAGAGACATCATAGATCGCGCCATATTTAATAAAGTGCGGTTACGATGTTCGGACACACCATTACGCTGTGGTGTTCCGGGTGGCGTGAGTTGCGAAACTATTCCGCATTGTTTCAAATGAAGACCAAAGTCGTAACTCAAATATTCACCTCCACGATCAGATCGCAGAAACTTTATTTTCTTGTTACGATGATTTTCCACTTCACTCTGAAATTCTTTGAACTTTTCAAATGTTTCAGACTTATGTTTCATCAAGTAGATATACCCATATCTGCTCAAATCATCTGTGAAGGTCAGAAAATAACGATACCCACCGCGAGCCTCAACACTCATCGGACCACATACATCAGTATGTATTATTTCCAACAAGTCTGTTGCTCGATCCATAGTTCCGGAGAACGGAGTCTTAGTCATCTTGCCCATGAGGCATGGTTCGCAAGCATCAAGTGATTCCAAAAGCCCATCAGCATGGAGTTTCTTAATGCGCTTTACACCAATATGACCCAAACGGCAGTGCCACAAATAATTTGCACTATTCTTAAACTTATATCTTTTAGCTTCAATACTATGAATATGTGTATCACTACTATCGAGATTCAGCAAAAATAGACCACTCATCAAGGGTGCATGACCATAAAAGATATTACTCATATAAATAGAACAACCATTATTCTCTGATTTAAATGAATACCCGTCTCGCATCAAACAAGATCCAGATGTACTGTTCATGCTTAACGCTGGCACCAAATAACAATTATTCAGGTCTAAAACTAATCCCGAAGGTAGATGTAGAGGTAGCGTCCCGACTGCGATCACATCGACTTTGGAACCATTTCCCACGCGCATCGTCACCTCGTCCTTAGCCAATCTTCGCTTAATCCGTAGTCCCTGTTTCGAGTTGCAAATATGAGCAACAGAACCAGTATCAAATACCCAGGCACTACTGCGAGCATTAGTAAGGTACACATCAATAACATGTATATCAAATATACCTTTCACTTTGCCATCCTTCTTATCCGCCAAATACTTGGGGCAGTTCCGCTTCCAGTGACCAGTCCCTTTGCAGTAGAAGCACTCAGTCTCAGGCTTAGGTCCAGACTTGGGTAGCAACTTGCTTGCCGTTCTTCTTGAAGTCCCCCTTCTTCCCTTTACCTTTTTTCTTGAAACTAGTGGTCTTGTTGACCATCAACACTTGATGCTCCTTCTTGATTTCTACCTCCGCGGCCTTTAGCATCGCGAAGAGCTCGGGAATAGTCTTGTTCATCCCATGCATATTATAGTTCATCACGAAGCTTTTGTAGCTTGGTGGCAGTGATTGAAGAACTCTGTCAATGACACTATCATCAGGAAGATTAACTCCCAATTGAGTCAAGTGGTTGTGGTACCTAGACATTCTGAGTATATGTTCACTAACAGAACTATTCTCCTCCATCTTGCAGCTATAGAACTTATTGGAGACTTCATATATCTCAATCTGGGCATTTGCTTGAAATATTAACTTGAACTCCTGGAACATCTCATATGCTCCATGACGTTAAAAACGTCGTTGAAGTCCCGGTTCTAAGCCGTAAAGCATGGTACACTGAACTATCGAGTAGTCATCAGCTTTGCTCTGCCAGACGTTCTTAACGTCATCAATAGCATCTGCAGCAGGCCTGGCACCCAGCGGTGCTTCCAGGACGTAATTCTTCTGTGCAGCAATGAGGATAATCCTCAAGTTACGTACCCAGTCCGTGTAGTTGCTACCATCATCTTTCAACTTAGCTTTCTCTAGGAACGCATTAAAATTCAAAGGAACAGTAGCACGGGCCATTGATCTACAACAACATAGACATGCAAAATACTATCAAGTACTAAGTTCATGATAAATTAAAGTTCAATTAATCATATTACTTAAGGACTCCCACTTAGATAGACATCCCTCTAAGCATCTAAGTGATCACGTGATCCAAATCAACTAAACCATGTCCGATCATCACGTGAGATGGAGTAGTTTTGAATGGTGAACATCACTATGTTGATCATATCTACTATATGATTCACGCTCGACCTTTCGGTCTCAATGTTCCGAGGCCATAGTTGCATATGCTAGGCTCGTCAAGTTTAACCCGAGTATTCTGCGTGTGCAAAACTGGCTTGCACCCGTTGTATGTGAA
The DNA here is from genome assembly GCF_018294505.1 of Triticum aestivum. NCBI lineage: Eukaryota > Viridiplantae > Streptophyta > Magnoliopsida > Poales > Poaceae > Triticum > Triticum aestivum. Next base: position 89,933,375 of record NC_057814.1, read on the forward strand.
CGTAGAGCTTATCACACCCGATCATCACGTGGTGTCTCGACACGACGAACTGTAGCAACGGTGCATACTCAGGGAGAACACTTGTACCTTGAAATTTAGTGAGAGATCATCTTATAATGCTACCCCCGTACTAAGCAAAATAAGATGCATAAAGGATAAACATCACATGCAATCAATATAAGTGATATGATATGGCCATCATCATCTTGTGCCTTTGATCTCCATCTCCAAAGCACCGTCATGATCACCATCGTCACCGGCTTGACACCTTGATCTCCATCGAAGCATCGTTGTCGTCTCGCCAACTATTGATTCTACGACTATCGCTACTGCTTAGTGATAAAGTAAAGCAATTACATGGCGATTGCATTTCATACAATAAAGCGACAACCATAAGGCTCCTGCCAGTTGCCGATAACTTTTACAAAACATGATCATCTCATACAACAATTTATATATCATCACGGCTTGACCATATCACATTACAGCAAGCTCTGCAAAAACAAGTTAGACATCCTCTACTTTGTTGTTGCAAGTTTTACGTGGTTGCTACGGGCTTAGCAAGAACCGTTCTTACCTACGCATCAAAACCACAACGATTTTTCGTCAAGTGTGTTGTTTTAACCTTCAACAAGGACCGGGCGTAGTCACACTCGATTCAACTAAAGCTGAAGAAACAGACACCCACTAGCCACCTGTGTGCAAAGCACGTTGGTAGAACCAGTCTCATGAACGCGGTCATGTAATGTCGGTCTGGGCCACTTCATCCAACAATACCGCCGAATCAAAGTATGACATGCTGGTAGACTATTATCGCCCACAACTCTTTGTGTTCAACTCATGCATATAACATCTACGCATAGACCTGGCTCGGATATCACTGTTGGGGAACGCAGTAATTTCAAAAAAATTCCTACGATCACGCAAGATCTATCTAGGCGAAGCATAGCAACGAGCGGGGAGAGTGTGTCCACGTACCCTCGTAGACCGAAAGCGGAAGCGTTATATCAACGTGGTTGATGTAGTCGTACGTCTTCACAATCCGACCAATCTCAGCACCGAACGTACGGCACGTCCGTGTTCAGCACACGTTCAGCTTGATGACGTCCCTCGTACTCTTGATCCAGTTGAGGCCGAGGGAGAGTTTCTTCAGCACGACGGCGTGGCGACGGTGATGATGAAGTTACCGGCGCAGGGCTTTGCCTAAGCACTACGACGATATGACCGAGGTGTGTAACCGTGGAGGGGGGCACCGCACACGGCTAAGAGAAACTTTGATGTGTCTTTGGGGTGCCCCCCTCCCACATATATAAAGGGGGAGGAGAGGAGGCCGGCCCTAGGAGGGGCCGCGCCATGGGGGGAATCCTACTTGGACCCCTAGTCCAAGTAGGAATCAACCCCCCCCCTTTCCTAGTCCAAGTAGGAGAAGAAGGGAAAGAGGAGAGAAGAGAAGGAAGGAGGGGGCGCCGCCCCCTCCCCTTGTCCAATTCGGACTAGGCAAGGGGGGGCACCTCTTGCCGGCCCTCTCTCTTCTCCACTAAGGCCCATTGTGGCCCATTAATCCCCCGGGGGGTTCCGGTAACCTCCCGGTACTCCGAAAAATACACGATACACTTCGGAACCATTCCGGTGTCTGAATATAACCTTCCAATATATCAATCTTTATGTCTCTACCATTTCGAGACTCCTCGTCATGTCTGTGATCTCATCCGGGACTCCGAACAACCTTCGATACATCGAATCACATAACTCATAATACAAATCGTCATCGAACGTTAAGCATGTGGACCCTACGGGTTCGAGAACTATGTAGACATGACTAAGACACATCTCCGGTCAATAACCAATAGCGCAACCTGGATGCTCATATTGGCTCCTACATATTCTACGAAAATCTTTATCGGTCAAACCGCATAACAACATACGTTGTTCCCTTTGTCATCGGTATGTTACTTGCCCGAGATTCGATCGTCGGTATCATCATACCTAGTTCAATCTCGTTACCGGCAAGTTGCTTTACTTGTTCCGTAATGCACCATCCCGTGATTAACTCATTAGTCACATTGCTTGCAAGGCTTCTAGTGATGAGCATTGCCGAGAGGGCCCAGAGATACCTCTCCGAAACACGGAGTGACAAATCCTAATCTTCATCTATGCCAACTCAACAAACACCATCGAAGACACCTGTAGAGCATCTTTATAATCACTCAGTTACGTTGTGACGTTTGATAGCACACTAAGTGTTCCTCCGGTATTCGGGAGTTGCATAATCTCATAGTCATAGGAACATGTATAAGTCATGAAGAAAGCAATAGCAATAATCTAAACGATCATAGTGCTAAGCTAACGGATGGGCCTTGTCCATCACATCATTCTCTAATGATGTGATCCCGTTCATCAAATGACAACTCATGTCTATGGCTAGGAAACTTAACCATGTTTGATTAACGAGCTAGTCAAGTAGAGGCATACTAGGGACACTCTGTTTGTCTATGTATTGACACATGTACTAAGTTTTCGGTTAATACAATTCTAGCATGAATAATAAACATTTATCATGATATAAGGAAATATAAATAACAACTTTATTATTGCCTCTAGGGCATATTTCCTTCAAACATGCCCTGCAAAAGCAAGTTAGACGTCCTCTACTTTGTTGTTGCAAGTTTTACGTGGCTGCTACGGGCTTCTAGCAAGAACCATTCTTACCTACGCACCAAAACCACAACGATTTTTCGTCAAGTGTGTTGTTTTAACCTTCAACAAGGACCGGCCGTAGTCAAACTCGATTCAACTAAAGTTGGAGAAACAGACACCCGCCTGCCGCCTGTGTGCAAAACACGTCGGTAGAACCGGTCTCATGAACGTGGTCATGTAAGTTGGTCCGGGCCGCTTCATCCAACAATACCGCCGAATCAAAGTAAGACGTTGGTGGTAAGCAGTATGACTATTATCGCCCACAACTCTTTGTGTTCTACTCGTGCATATCATCTACGCATAGACCTGGCTCGGATGACACTGTTGGGGAACATAGCATGCAATTACAAAAAAAGTTCCTACGATCACGCAAGATCTATCTAGGAGATGCATAGCAACGAGAGGGGGAGAGTGTGTCCATATACCCTCGTAGACCGAAAGCGGAAGCGTTAGGTTAATGTGGTTCATGTAGTCGAATGTCTTCACGATCCAACCGATCTTAGTACCGAATGTATGACACCTCCATGTTCAGCACACGTTCAGCTCGATGACGTCCCTCGAACTCTTGATCCAGCAGAGGGGCGAGGGAGAGTTCTGTCAGCACGACGGTGAGGTGACGGTGATGGTGATGTGATCCGCGCAGGGCTTCGCGTAAGCACTACGATGCTATGACTGGAGGAGTAAACTGTGGAGGGGGGCACCGCACACGGCTAAGAGAACAATTGATGTGCCTTTGGGGTGCACCCCCCCC
>NC_057814.1:89937187-89952981 GCF_018294505.1 Triticum aestivum
CGGAGAGGGGGAAAGGGGAAACAGGTGGAGAGGGAGAAGGAAAGGGGGGCCGCGCCCCCACCCCTTGTCCAATTCGGATTGGCTTGGGGGGCGCCACCTCCCGTGGCCTGCCTCCTCCTCTCCACTATGGCCCATGAGGCCCATTAACTTTCCCGGGGGGTTCCGGTAACCTCCCAGTACTCCGAAAAATCCCCGAACCTCTTCGGAACCATTCCGGTGTCCGTATATAACCTTCCAATATATCAATATTTACCTCTCGACCATTTAGAGACTCCTCGTCATGTCCATGATCTCATCCGGGACTCCGAACAAACTTCAGTCACCAAAACACATAACTCATAATACAAATCGTCATCGAACGTTAAGCGTGCGGACCCTACGGGTTCGATAACTATGTAGACATGACCGAGACACTTCTCCGGTCAATAACCAATAGCGGAACCTGGATGCTCATATTGGTTCCTACATATTCTACGAAGATCTTTATCGGTCAAACCGCAATAACAACATACATTATTCCCTTTGTCATCGGTATGTTACTTGCCCGAGATTCGATCGTCGGTATCATCATACCTAGTTCAATCTCGTTACTGGCAAGTCTCTTTACTCGTTCCGTAATGCATTATCCCGTAACTAACTCATTAGTCACATTGCTTGCAAGGCTTATAGTGATGTGCATTACCGAGAGGGCCTAGAGATACCTCTTCGATACTCGGAGTGACAAATCCTAATCTCGATCTATGCCAACCCAACAAACACCTTCGGAGACACCTATAGTGCATCTTTATAATCACCCAGTTACGTTGTGACGTTTGATAGCACACAAGGTGTTCCTCCGGTATTCGGGAGTTGCATAATCTCATAGTCAGAGGAATATGTATAAGTCATGAAGAAAGCAATAGCAATAAAACTTAACGATCATTATGCTAAGTTAACGGATGGGTCTTGTCCATCACATCATTCTCTAATGATGTTATCCCGTTCATCAAATGACAACACATGTCTATGGTCAGGAAACTTAACCATCTTTGAGTAACGAGCTAGTCAAGTAGAGGCATACTAGGGACACTCTGTTTTGTCTATGTATTCACACATGTACTAAGTTTCCGGTTAATACAATTCTAGCATGAATAATAAACATTTATCATGATATAAGGAAATATAAATAACAACTTTATTATTGCCTCTAGGGCATATTTCCTTCAATCACAGCTGTATGAAAGGTATACCAACAAAATTTAAATCATTATAGTGGCCTAAAAACAGTAATTCATGTTTGTTACAAAGGACCCCATAAATTGGTACCAACCAAAAATGTGCAAAAAGATTACATGGAAATTTCAACTTAATTTACTTATTTCTAACTACTGTAACTTGGATGTGTTTTAACTGCAAAAGGACGACATGGAAGAGTAAAATCCAATGTAATGCTCCATTAATCAAGTTCAGACAACAATGAAAGTCAGATACATCTGCTCAAGAGATTACAAAGAATTGAAACCTCAAAAACAAAATAAACTTGTACAATACCTCCTCGCGAAGAAGTACCACAATATCTAGAAATAATCATTCATAGAGTATGTCCAATCAATTGGAACCTCCTAACAACAAGTACAAAACAGAAGGGGATGGGGAATCAAGCTACATGAACACTGCCCACAAGATTTAGCAACACTAGCTCCATATAAAATACAGAGCACACCAAAACTTGTACAATCGAAGCAAAAATCCATCTGCAGGCCTCGATCAGCAACTACAAACCCCTAGAATATCTAACAAGCACACCCCAAGGGGAGGACAACAACCCGAACTTAAATCCCACCATACAAAACACCTAAACAACTAGGAATACGTAGGAATTCCTAGAAATTGGAGGATGGAGGCGGGAAACGATCTAAGCAAACCAAAAGTCTAGACCTAGAGATGAATAAAAACAAACAATCGAGAGGAGAAGGTTGAGCAAACAAGGTGACAAACCGCTACACCCCACATGAATCGGATACCGGGGGTCCTTCTCCCATGTCCTGATGATTGTGGTCTTCTTTTAGTTATGTGGTTAGGTTTCTAGAGTCATAAAGTGCGGCAAACCTTGTTATGTTTAAAAGACCGGGACCAGTTTGGTGGCCTATAGATTTTTCGCATTTGTGTCCTTCGTGGAACCTTGAACCTGACGTTTTAGCCTAGATGTTTTCGCTTTTGTAAGGCTTTGGTTTCATTTCTATGAAATGGAGCCGGGGGGCTCCCCTTTGATCGAAATTTGGTACCAGGGGCAGGAAACTTCGAGCACAAACACTCAAAAAGCCGTTGGAATCGCCATGGGAAGAAGATGAGGTAGTTCTCCCTGTAGCTTCTATTATCTATTCTCCCTCTCTTTCCCTGTAGCTTCTCTCCCTTTGACTTTGTTCTCCCTGTCTCTCGAGCGACACGAAATGAACAAACAGACAAACAAGCGGGGGCCTTGCGAGCAGGAGGGGAAGCAACTAATAAAAAAACTAAAGAGAACCACTATTGGGCGGCTTGTAGGCAGCCCGAACAGATCCTAGGCCCGAGAAAAACCGAGATGGGAAATCAACACGAATCTTGGCACTTGATCAAGGAAATTCCTATTCGACGCTCGTTGCGTCAAAATGTCGAGCGAACGCATAGGGGAGCGATCAGCTGGGCCGGCCCATCTCCCACTGTAGGCAGTTTTGGTTTTTGGGAACTTTCTCAAAGTTTCCCAGCCGGTTTTTATCGGTTTTGGGAACCTTCTAGAAGGTTCCTTCAGCTGATTTTCTATTTTCCTTTTTATTTCTTATTTTTCTGTTTTCTTTTCGTTCTTTTGTTTTTTTTCATGTTTCTTTTGTTCTTCCTCTCCTTTTTCCTTTTTTCTTTTTATTTTTTCCTTTTTCGTTTTATTTTTATTTTTAAAAAAATGTTCGTGTTTTTGGAAAAATGTTCGTAAATTTCAAAAAATGTTTGCATTTGTTATAAATTGTTTAAAATTTCAAAAAATGTTTTCGCTTTCGAATTTTGCTCAGAAATTAGAAAATGTTCGCTTTTTAAAAAAATGTTTGTGCTTTTTAAAAAATTGTACAGAAGTTTGAAATTATTTCCTGTTTTCAATTTTGGTTCAGAAATTTAAAAAATGTTCGTGCTTTTACGAAAAATATTCCCATTTTATTTTTTTCAGAAATTCAAAAATTGTTTGAGAATTTAGAAAATGTTCTTGCTATAAAAAAATTGTTCAGAAGTTCGAAAAATGTTCCTGTTTCCAATTTTGGTTCACAATTTATAAAAATGTTCGTGCTTTTACGAAAAATGATCCTGTTTTCAAATATTGTTCAAATATTCAAAAATGTTCTTGCTATTCAAAATTTGTTCAGAAGTTCAAAAAATGTTCCTGTTTCATTTTTTGTTCATAAATTCAGAAAATTTTCGCAAATTTGAAAATTTGTTCGGAATTAAAAAAAAGCAGCTACAGTTCAAGGCGCTACAGTAAAAAATGTTCGCATTTAGAATTTTCAAAAAATGTTCAGGAATTTTGAAAAAAAAATCACATTTTCAAAAATTTGCTGTAACTTTAAAAAATGTTTGACTTTTAAATACGTTCCTCTTTTGTCTGTTCTTATTGTTTCGTGCTAACCATTGGGACATCTGGCGGCTTCAGCTCAAGTGGCTAGCTGCAAGTGATTAGAGTCGCGAGGTCGCGCGTTCGAGTACTACCAGTGATGTCATTTTTGCATGGGTGTCCGCTAGAAAGCGCATTGATAAGAGATACCGAAGAGGATTCGACACAATCTGCATCTCAGTCTATTGGAATCTATGGAAACAGAGAAACGACAGAGTATTTCACAACAACAACATCGCCAATGAATGAGGAGCAGCCGATATTATCCATCAGGAAATTAGGCTTTGGGCCTCGGCGAGAGGGAGAGGAGTTCAACATGGCTTAGAGTAGTAGTCTAGTGTGTGGAGTGGTGGGGTGGACGTGCCTGCCGTGTGTGGTAGTGCATTCCGTCGTCTGTAATTTTTGTACATAACCCTCTCTCGTCTATACAGCTAAGGTACGCATTTTGCGTACTCTCGAAAAAAAGTTTTGCGTTCAGCTTAACTTGATTGTAGTGGGCCAGCCCAGTCGGGGACCCCCTGTGCGGCGCGCCCTCCATTTGCCACAATAAGCGGCGTATAGGAGCTCCCCTTGATCAGACGGACCGCAGTGTGAATGAAAGCCAATTGCTTTTCAGCCAGCTGAAAAATAGCAAAACCGTAGAAAATTCATCAAAATGAAACATGAAAGGTGAGCTTTTATCTAAGCTTGAGAAGTATTCACTGCATGCACGAGTGAGTCGATTTCCACATAAAAGCGGTCTCTAGATAACAGGCAAGATTTCCTCATGAAATCAATCTTGACCATGAACAAACCTTCAACCAACAACAAGTTAGGATAGGCATATGTCGCAGTTCTCCGGAGCAGTTTTCCCATGCACAAAAGATCAACAAAAACGGCTCCAAGTTGAAAGCACCGGCTAATCAAGCGGCAGGACCAGCTTGGCGGCGTCGAGGCGCGGGTAGTGCCGGAGCACGACGCCCTTCATCTCCTCTGCGCCGCGCTCGTACCCCGCCAGTGCATGCTCCGCGAGCCGCCGCTTGTGCTCCTCCGATCCCATGAACTGCTGCACCGCCGTCGTCCTGGCGCTCTCCAGCTCCGCCTCAGTCGCCCACTTCGCCGCCGCGAGCTCGGCCTTTGCCTTCTCCAGGTCCGCCTCCGCGGCCTGCCTCGCCGTCTTCTCGTTGTCCAGCTGCTCCCACAGCGCCATGTTGTCGCGCTCCCGCGCCACCAGCTTCTCCTCCAGCTCCAGCGCGTAGCCCGAGGAGAAGGACACGTAGTTCGCAGCCTGCACACAAACAATGTGGTTCGGGTCCGGTCCGCACATACACCTACTGACCAACGATTTGGTTGCAAGAATACCTGGAGCATTGCCACGTAGCTCGACGCGACGATGTCTGAGGGCTTCGACGCCGCGAACTTGTCCTCCCGCGACGGCGTGACGATGCACTCCAGCACCTTCCGTGCGACCTTCCAGTCGGCAGTGTCACCGTCGTGTGTGTCGGGCACGGGCGCGCGCGGTGACCGCGGGTCAGACACCGGGGCGGCGCAGCCAAGCCCGTCTTTTGCAGTGGCCTCCTCCCGTTTCCTCTTCTTTCCGGACAATGGAAGCGTGTCGCCGTGCGCGTCGCTTTTCACCTGCTCCGTCCCTGCTGCCGGCGCCGCCGTATTCTCCACTGGCATAATGTCAGTCATGTCGCGGACGGGTGGATCCACCACTAGAGCACAAACAACAGGAGTAAAATACCTTTCGCTGCGAGTGCTGATTGGACAAGCGGGGTCGAACTCTTACCTTTGGCAACAGTTGAACGGGGAGAAGGCTGAGGTGGTGGTGGTGATGTGCCGACGGGGTTGGAGGAGAAGACCGCAGCAAGATTTGCATCGCGGAGGTAAACCCGGAGGTCAAGCGGGACGCCGTGTGCCTGTAGCAGCTTACCCGCCGACTCCTGCTGGCTCATAAGCACCGGATCCGCGACGGAGCTCTTGGGCGGCGAGTCGCCCCAGTTCACGGGGCACGGCCATGGCCCCGGCGACGTCAGGAAGAAGAACCTGCCTTTCCAATCACTCTCAAATTTGGAGCAGCTAAGGCCAGTGAAGAGCGTCGGCGCGGCTCCCTTTCCCCTGCAGCGGAAGAAGTACCAGCCGTTCCCGTTCTTCCATGTCGACAGGGAGAAGAAGTGCCGGAACAGCGCCGTCGACGGCCGCACGCCGGCCTCGTGGCAGAGCACGACGAATCCGACGAGGACGAGCCACCCGTTGGGCGTGAGCTGGCCCGGCGCGAGGCGGAAGTAGGCGAGCGCCTTCCCGAAGAACGCGTGCAGCGGGAAGCGCACTCCGGCCTCCAGCGCGTGGGCGTACACGCAGACGGCCCCCGGCGGCGGCACGCTGCACGCGCGCAGCTCGCCCGCGGGGCGCCGGGCGAACTCCGCCGGCACGCCGTGCTTCTTGCAGAGGGCGTCGACCGCGGCCTGGGTGCTCAGGGTGGAGGCGATGCGCTCGGCGGCGGGCCTCGAGGGCGCGATGTCGGAGACGGCGTCGCCGTCGCCGCCGCTTTCGGTGTCGCTGAGGACGACGACGGGGGAGGAAGGCATCGCGTGGCGCTTGCGCAGTCGGCGCGCTTGGCCGCTTCCGCCTCGACGGCGATCCGCCCTGCCGGAGAAGCAGATGAGCCGCGGTGGCTTCGTGGAGGGTGGCTTCTACAGTCCTGGCAAAGTGTTCTTTTCCGCTCTGGGTCCACTCTGCATTCAGGCAAAAAAGTGTTTGGAGAATCGTTTTCTTCCTTTTTTTTAGGGGATTATGTACACCCAGTTAGAAACCATGGAAGTTTTACAAATGCACAGGACTTTTGTACAGAAAAATACATAAATTTTGAAATCCTCGAAATTCCTAAAATTTAACGGATTTGCTATTTTTCAGTCGACTGTTTTTCAATTCGCTTTCATTCAACTCTGTGTCCGTTCGATCTCGCCCTGAGATTTGCGCTCGGTCTTGGGTTTGTGGTGGTTTTCGGGTTGGTTTTCCTATCGGGCGCGGTTTTCTGCTTCAACCCGTTTTCCTTGGCCCCGCCCCGTCCCGACCGGGCACGTAGGTTTTTTGTCGTTTTTGAATTTAGGAGCGAGTGTCGTTCCCCTTTCTCATTTCGATAAGGCAGAGGAGAGAGCTCGAGCGGCGGAGGTGGGGGAGGTGATTCCTTCTTTTCATGGCGATTCCGAGCTCTTCCATCGCAGGATTTTGATCTCTTCTCCTTTCCTCTTCATCCCCCGGCTGCCCTGGTTGCTTGTCCTTGTCTCTCCCATTTTTGCCCGTGCTTTCATGGCTCTGTAGTTCCAGATCCAGGTGATTTGGGGTCTCATGGATCCCCGGCAGGTGTTTGTTTTATCCGCGGGATGTGCATGTTGCCGCCATGGTGTTCTAGTCCACCATGGTTGTGCGCCTGAGTTTTGGTTAGAGCTTGCAGCGCGCCATGCGTAGTCCGCCATGCCGTGGTCTTCTCTTTTTGTTGTGGACGCAGGCCAAATCCCGCCTGGTTTGGCTTCTGTAGGCGAAATCCTGGGGCAGTGTTCTGCTTTTGATGTAGTTTTTCTGTTGTTGATGTGGAGGTAGGCATTTTTTTTTCGAAAAGGGGGGTCTCCCCGGCCTCTGCATCAGAGTGATGCATACGGCCATCTTATTAACGAAAGAAAAGGTTCCAACAAGGTTCGAAAGTCTCCGACAGAAAAGTAATAAAAATACAGCTCACACAGAGCAAAAGAGGCTAGACACACAGACTAGCCAAGAAAAGACGCCACATCCGGCTGGCTAAATATAGATAGGTAAACTAATTGCCTATCCTATTACATGACCGCCATCCAAACCGGTTGAAGATATCCCGAGCTACCATCTCCCAGCGGATAGATCCAGTAACTAAATGCTCCCTGGCCACCATCGGAGTGAGTAGTGACCATGAACGGATCATGGTCGTGGCTCGGAAAATAACCTGCAAAAAATGAATACGTGATATTCTGTTAAAAACCAAATCATTTCTGCAAGTCCAGATAGTCCACAACAACGCGCAGACTCCAACACGAATATGTCTCGCTAATTCAGGCTCAACCCCACTGAGCCATGTCCCAAATAACGTGGTGACAGAATTCGGTGGAGTAATATTAAAAGCAATGTGAACCGTCCGCCAAAGTACTCTGGCAAGCGGGCAATCAAAAAAGAGATGCTTGATTGTCTCGTCCCGATCACAGAAGCTACATCTCGTAGGTCTTGTCCAATTACGCTTAATCAAGTTATCCTTGGTTAAAATAACCTGTTTATGGACAAACCACATAAACACTTTTATTTTCAAAGGAACTTTGACAGCCCAAACATGCTTGGATGTAGGAATGGGGCTCGAATTAATCACATCAATATACATTGATTTAACCGTGAAAACTCCAGACCTATTCAGTTTCCAGCGTAATTCATCGGGTTGTTGAGAAAGATGGACATCCATTAGTCTCCGAACTAGACGGAGCCAATCTTCCCAACGATTGCCCACTAACGACCGTCTGGACTGAATATTAAGGGGGTTTGATTGAAACACCGTAGCAACGAACACCTCACGTCGTTGAACAATACGATATAGAGACGGATATTGAATGGCCAAGGGTGTCTCACCGAGCCAAGTATCCTCCCAGAATCGTGTACTAGCGCCGTTACCAATAACAACCTTTGTCCTATTAAACATCGATTGTTTGACTTTCATCAGGCCTTTCCAGAACGGCGAGTCAGTTGGCCTGACAGTGACCTGAGACAAGGACTTCGTCTGTAGGTATTTGCTGCGAAGGATTTGGGCCCACATGGCCTCAGTCTCAAAAGAAAGCTTCCACAGCCACTTGCTAAGAAGGCATCTGTTCTTGACTTCAAGATTTTCAATACCAAGACCCCCTTGGTCTTTCGGTCTACAGATAATATCCCATTTTGCAAGTCTGTATTTTCTTTTAAGATCATCACCTTGCCAAAAGAAACGCGATCGATAAAAGTCCAGTCTTTTCCTAACACCAACTGGGACTTGAAAGAACGATAAGAGAAACATAGGCATACTCGTGAGCACCGAATTAATCAAAATTAGTCGGCCTCCATATGACATGAGCTTGCCCTTCCAGCAACTCAGTTTCTTCTCGAACCGGTCTTCGATACACTTCCATTCTCTATTGGTCAGCTTTCTATGGTGGATTGGAATACCTAGGTAAGAGAAAGGTAAATCCCCCAAATCGCACCCAAACAATTGCCGGTAAGCTTCCTGTTCGTCTTTGGCTCTACCAAAGTAGAACAGCTCGCTCTTATGAAAGTTAATCTTTAACCCAGTCAATTGTTCGAAAAGGCATAACACCAGCTTCATATTTCTCGCCTTGGCCAGGTCATGCTCCATAAAGATGATAGTATCATCAGCGTACTGAAGGATGGATACACCTCCATCAACCAGATGAGGTACCAAGGCACCCACTTGACCATTCTCCTTAGCCCTTCCTATCAAGATAGCTAACATGTCAACCACAATGTTAAACAAGATAGGGGACATCGGATCTCCTTGTCTTAGGCCTTTATGTGTCTGGAAGTAATGACCAATATCGTCATTCACTTTAATTCCCACACTCCCTTTTTGCGTAAATGATTCAACCTGGCGACGCCAGGCTGCATCAAAACCTTTCATACGCAATGCCTGTTGGAGAAAGGGCCATTTAACCTTATCGTACGCTTTCTCGAAATCCACCTTGAAAATGACACCATCTAACTTCTTGGAATGGATTTCATGGAGTGTTTCATGAAGAACGACCACCCCTTCAAGGATGTTGCGGTCTGGCATGAAAGCGGTTTGGGACTGCTGCACCACAGAATGCGCAATCTGTGTGAGCCTATTAGTCCCGACCTTGGTGAATATTTTAAAACTAACATTGAGAAGGCAGATCGGTCTGAACTGCTCAATTCTCACAGCATCCGTCTTCTTCGGAAGCTATGTGATAGTGCCAAAGTTCAAGTGAAATAATTGAAGCTGTCCAGAGAACAAATCATGAAACATAGGTAACAAATCCCCCTTAATAATATGCCAGCACTTTTTGTAGAACTCCGCCGGAAATCCATCCGGTCCGGGGGCCTTATTATTTTTCAACTGTGCTATAGCATCAAACACCTCCTTCTCCGAAAATGGGGCAACCAGAATATCATTTTCAGCTGCCGAGAGTTGAGGCACATCCTCAGTTCTGGACTCTTCGAGAGATACACAATTATCCTCCGGAGGGCCAAACAGCTGCCTATAATACTCGGTTATATATGTTTTTAGGTTATCCTGTCCTAAAATAGTACCCTCATCTTGCTCGAGTTGGAATATTCTCTTCTTTCTGTGCTTACCATTAGCAATCAGATGAAAGAATTGAGTATTCGCGTCCTCTTGGACCACTTTGCGAACCTTCGCCCGCAGAGCCCACTTCAATTCTTCTTCACGGAGAAGTTCTTTTAACCTCTTCTCTGCATCGGTTTTAACCTGGAGCTCAGCAGGCGTCAAAATCATGGATTCAGCCTTAACATCCAGATTCTGTATAAGAAAGAGAAGCCTGTCCTTCTCAACCTTATATACCCCACTAAGGTGCTTAGCCCAGCCCCGTAAGAAGCTTCTCAAACTCCTAATCTTATTTTGCCAACGCTCAACCGCCGTTCTACCACCTACACCCTTCGCCCATTCCCTAGCGATCAGGTCTATGAAGCCTTCGCGTTCGAACCAGGCCATCTCAAAAGAGAAGGTGTTTTTGTTTCCCACGTGGTTCGGCTCCCCTGAGTCAACGAACAGGGGTGTGTGGTCGGAAAAACCCCATGAAAGAGCTTGAACCGTCACCAGCGGGAACTTCTGTTCCCACTCTACACTCGCAAGAACGCGATCAAGCTTTTCGTAAGTCAGGTTGGGTAGAGAGTTAGCCCAGGTAAAATTTCTACCAGAAAGTTCTATCTCTCTCAGATCCAAACTTTCAATGATAGTATTGAACATGAACGACCATCTGCCGTCAAAATTATCATTATTCTTCTCCTCTCTCCTCCTGATGATATTGAAATCACCCCCAACTAAGATGGGAAGCTGCTCGGACCCACAAATCCGAACAAGATCCGCCAAAAATTCCGGTTTAAGTTCGGGTTGTGCGGCACCATAAACCGCCACCAACGCCCAGTTGAAACCATCAACCTTAGACCTGACTCGAAACTTAACGGCGAAGTCACCCATCACTACACTCCGAACTTCAAGCGAATCGCATCTCACACCCAGCAAGATACCACCCGATCTTCCTCGCAGAGGAAGGCAATGCCAATCAAAATCAACACCACCCACAAGAGAGGAAAGGAACTGGGGCGCAAAGTTGTCTCTACCAGTTTCCGATAGAGCAATAAAATCTAAACGATGCTCCAGTGATGCCTCAGCAAGAAACCTTCTTTTAGCCAAGTCTTTCAGACCTCTGCTATTCCAAAAGATTCCTTTCATCACTCATCATGAAATTTTTTAGTAGTCCGAATTCTAGCACTCCGACGAACTGCAGAATCGGGATAAATTTTCCGTTTCCACTTACGCTTGGGTTTACTAGGTCCTGACTCCCGATCCTCATAACCGGGCTCATTGGAACAAAAAACTGCATTCTCTATGGGCATATCATCGTCTTCAGACTCCTAATTGGATGGTGCTAGATCCACACACATAGTATCAAGCACTCTAACCCCTAATGCATCAATCTCATTGTCATTCATTGGTTTCTAAGACACGCTCCGCCTCCAAATCTAACAAGTCATTCACCGACTTGGAAACCTCACTATATGACTCCCCTAGTAAAACTCCCAATTGGTTTGCATTATTTATAATCTCCTCATTAGAAAAATGCAATAACGAATTAGATATGTTTACGGACATACCAGCAGAGATAGCAGCGTCCTGAAGCTTGGCGGCCCTCATAGCGCACCGCTGCTGCATATCATCCACCTCCGGAAGCTCGTGGACTCTCTCACTGAACCGTCTCCCCGTCGATGCAGGGTCTGGGATCCCGCCAAAAGCCACCACCTCCTCCCTGGTAAAGCCTCGCGCTGAGTCCCTCCGAGGATCAACCGAGGAAACCGGAGGAGGTGACTGCGAACTCCCAAACCCCGCCGGGGGATCCACGTCCACGGGGATAGACGGATAGGAGAAGGCGCGGGCCACCTGCCCATGCCCTCCTCCCACCCCCCTGCCGACGCAGAGGGAAGCGCCGTCGGCGAAAGAGTGGCGGTCCTCCTAACCGCCGGGGAAGAGGGGGGAGCCAGGGCCACCTGCCTCGGCCCCCCTCCTAGCGCAGCAGCAGGCTCGGGTGGCACCGCCCCAACCGGGAAGGCAAGAGCCGAGGCCGCCTGCCTCGGGCTCCCTCCCCCAGCGCTGGCCGACCCCGCCTGCATCGGCCTCCCCACAGGAGAGAAGGCTGGGTCCGCCTGACCCCTGCAACCCTCCCCGCAATCAACCATCACGGGCGTCGCCGGTGTCACCGGTGCCAGACTGAGAAAAGGAGAGGCCGGGGCCGCCTGCCCTCGACTCCCCTCCCCAGATCGAACCACCAAGTCAGTCGACGCCTGCCGATCCGAAACCACTGAGATGGTAGGAGAGGTCGGCCCCACCTGAGATTCCACCTCCCGAACCTCTCCCATGGGCGTCCCGAACAACACATCCTCCGTAGGACTAGCCACTACGTCAAGCTCTAACGGCGGAAGCAGACACTCAAAACAATCAGCAGACTCCACCCTGTCACTCCAAAGCCTGGGAGGAGCAGATGCTGGCTCGAAGGATCCAAACCGCAACGTAGTCATGGGTACCGCCGGATCCGAGGGAGACTCCACTCCATGACCATCACCTGTCAACTGAGCATCCTGACTCGACCCCTTGGTCTTGTCACGACCCGCCTCATCATGCGGGTTCCCACGAGCTCCGGCATCATCATCCCCCTCATGCATATCCATAGCATCATCGGAAGCGACCTCGGCAAACAGCTCGGAATCCTCAAACTCGATCTCAAGAGGGAACACCTCTCCCCCATAAAACCAGTTGACCCGATCTGGGACAAAATCGATGTCCAAAACACCCACCAGGAGCCGGGCCACCCCATGTGAGCGGGTAAAAGCCATGTCCACATCCTCGGTCTTGCCAACCATCATACCCAAACTCGCCACCACGCGAGCATCTGTCAGAGCCTCAGAAGGTACCCCTGAAAACCGTAGCCATACCTGAGTGAGCGGTTTGCCCTTAGGTTCCACCTTTTTCCACTTGTGAAACTCTAGGATACACTTAGTACCCGGCACCTTACACAACCCAAAACTCAGCAGCTTCTGCAAATCGTCCACCGAAGGGAAATCAACCCTAAACACATCGTCCTCAATCTGGACGAGCTCCCACTGAAAATCTCCTGGAACCAGTTCATGGAGTCACTGCACAATTTGAACCTCAGAAATCGCTTCGCAGGTAGCGTTTACAAGTCCAGTAGACAAACTTTGAGTCTCAACTCGAATCTCCCTCGCCACCGGAGACTCAAAGAACGTGAGCTCAGCACAGTACACTCCATACATCGTGAGGGCAGGAGCCTGGTCACGCAAAACCGGGCAATCCCCCGTGATATGAGCAGTCTTACCACATGTGTTACATAGATCCGCCATGCACTCAGCAATAAAGTGGCCCTTTTCACCACAGCGATAGCATAGCATCTTTTCTTTCTTTCGCGCCCATTTGGCCGCCCTTTCAGACTCAGCCCTGTCCCCTACCTCCGCAGCAACTCCAGAAGTTGGAACCTCCACGTTGGCTAGAGCCGTCACAACATCCAGCGCCTGGCTAGGCAACTCAGTCGACCGAACTGGATCAACAGCCATATCCGAAGCCTGAAGGTCATCCACCACCGGTGGCGGGGGCGGCTTGCGAGCCCGACCACGACCACCGCCACGGCCACCACGATGGCCACGGAATCCACCTCTCTGCCGATTATTCGGTCTAGCAACCCCTTCGACAAAACCGCCCGCCGGACCCAGGAATGGTCTTTCGGCAGATCCATCACTCTGCCAAGCGTAACCGCGACCTCCACCCGTAGACGACGATCCACGGTGCTGGCCTTTCCCGTAAGCATCAACACCATCATCCCCCCACTGTCCTCTGGGCGGCCCATTTGATCCACCGTCTCCCACGTCAGTCCTTGGCTGCAATGTGCCCGAACGCTTTTGCGCCGGTCTCGCGACATAGTGTGGCGGTGGTGCGGCACGAGGTGCAACCGGCGCGACCCCCCGCCCCACGGAAGCCGGCGCCGGAGGTCTTGGCGGAGGGGCACCTCTCCCCGCTACTGCAGCGACTGGCTGGGAGGGCCTTACTCCACCGCGCCCAGCATGAGGTAACGAACCCGGCTGCACCACCGGGCGCTGCAGCGGCGGACGGGCACCATTGCCACCGCCCCGACTCGCGGCGGCCAAAGTCGCCGGGCTTGGCGGACGGCTGCTCCCTCCCCTGCCCGCGACAACCGGAGCCGAAGAAGGTTGACGGACGGGAACACCACCACCGCGCCCGATGGGCGCATTAGCCCCAGCCGGGACAGCACCCCGGGCCGCCGGCGGCACTCCACGGTGAGCGCCACCGGCACCAACGTGCGGCACCACTCCAGCACGGGCAGCCCCAGCCGGCTCCGCCGAACCCGTTCCCGGGGGCCCCTGACCCGCCATGGGAAGCAACGGAGGAATACGCCGGGTGCGGCCACCACGATCTGCGAGACGGTGAGGAGCCCTACGACGAACCCTACGGCGCGAGACGGGACTAGATGGAATCGACGAGTCGATGCATGCCTCTCGCACGTATCCAACCGTCTCGTCCAAGTCCCCCACTAGCACTGGCCCAACAGCGAGCTCTTCGGACTGGGCCTCATACCCAGCCGAAAGCGGCCCGCTCTCCATCTGAGTCGCATCAGTGACGCATAGAGCAATCGGCGGCGTTGGCCCACTCGCAGGCCCACACCCACACATCGCGGCCGCAGCCAGCCCATCTGGGCGAAGCAACTGATTCAAACGCATGAACCGCGCCTCCCGGATCACGGCGTGACTGGCGGCCGCCGATGGCCGCCGTTTCTTCTTCCTCGTAACGAACTTCCAAGCATCCTCTGTGAAGAAATCGGACAAAGTAGGTTTTGGAAGACTAACCTTAGGTAAACGACCCTTCCAAGGTCGGATCGCCGTCGTCGCCGTACGCCGGTGAACTACCCGCCTGACGACCTCGATCTGGTCCTCCGCCCGTAGTCCCTTCCTCGCCGGATCATTGGAGGGGATTGCCCGATCTACGAGCAAAGCCACCTCGTCCTCCGGGTACCCAAGTTGAAAGGCCTCGCAAATGACATCGGAAGGAGACGGAGACGGAACGCCCGACGGGTCGCCGTCGTCGTCATCCGAGTCCCCGGCGCCGTCATCGGCGAGCGCCCAGAACCGGCCGCCCACCCGCCTCCTTCCGCCGGAAAGGGCAACGCCGGCACTCCCCGGCGGCGACCCCGTAATCGCCCCGCCAGTCGCCCTTGTCGCCCCAGACCGCATGTTTCGGTCAAGAAGCATGAATCTATATAGTAGGCGTTAGTTTTCAGCGGTGGATGCTGTAGCTTGACTCTGAAGATCGGGTTCTGGTTGTTTGTTGGGGAGATTTTGCCGTCTTCTGGTGTCTTCTTTGGGGTTGTAGTTGTAGTTGTAGATGGCTGCTCTTGTTTTGATGTTCTAGCTCCTGAATTTCGTCATGTTGTAATGTATTTGTTCCCTGATGTTTGTTCATCCCGCTGGTTACTGAATTTCTATGTTCCGAATGTTTCCTTTCTGCATCTTCCTGAATTTTCATGCTTGTTTTTCAGTGTTCCCCTATAATAGGAGTGTATGTTACACCGAGATATACAGAGTATCCGCATGCAGTTCTGTTGTGCAATTTTTAACCCTGTTAGTTGCCCTATATAGATTCCCTGTACCTTGTCCTGTAGAGCTTCACTACAACCTCATGCGTTCAGTGGTTTTGCCATAGTTTCAGAGTAATTTGTTTCAGTAGTCTGTATGTAGCTTTTTCCTGTTTTTTTAGTAAGCCCTAGTTTATGGTGTAATTTCCCCGTATTAAACCCCTACTTTAGTGTACTCAGTGTAGCTTGTTGTTGCACTTTTTCGATGTAGTATATCCCGTAGTTGGTTTTGT
>NC_057814.1:89953459-89956560 GCF_018294505.1 Triticum aestivum
GTAATTTGTTCTATAGTTTCATTGTAACCCTACACTCTTTCTAAGTGTAATTCCCCCCTAATTTGTGGTGTAATTTCACTGTAATCGCATGTATAATTACACTGTAATTTGTGCTGTAGTTGCAGTGTAATTTTCTCTTAATTTAGCGGCGTAAATCCCTCTATAACTATTGTGTAGTTTGTCTTTGTTTTTTCACTGTAATCCGATGCATATTTACAATAAGTGGTGTTAATTTTACAGTGCAATTTTCACTTCATTTACAATGTAATTTTCTCTTGATTTAGTGGTGTAAATTTCTCTATTATTACTGCTTAGTTTTACCTGCTTTTACAGTGTAATCCGATGCATTTTTACAGTGTAAATTTACCCTTATTTACTGCATAGTTTGGCCTGCTTTTACACTGTAAACTGATGCGCTCTTACAATGTAATGTTACCCTTAATTACTGCGTAGTTTGGCCTGCTTTTACACTGTAATCCGATGTGTTTTTACAGCGTAAATTTTACCCTTAATTACTGCATAGTTTAAACTGCTTTATATTGTAGTCAGATGCCTTTTTACAGTGCAAATTCACCTTAATTACTGTGTAGTTTGTACTGCAGTTACACTGTAATCCGATGCCATTTTACAGTGTAAATTTATAATTACTGTGTAGTTTGTACTGTAGTTACACTGTAATTCGATGCCCTTTTTACAGTGTAATTTTACCCATAATTATTGTGTAGTTTGTACTATAGTTACACTGTAATCCGATGCCCTTTTACAGTGTAATTTTCCCATAATTACTGTGTAGTTTGTACTGTATACATTGTAATCCTATGCCCTTTTACAGTGTAATTTTACCCATAATTACTGTTTAGTTTGTACGTTACTGTGTAACCCCACATATTTTCTTACAGTGTAATTCCCCATAATTGCACTTCCAGTATTTTTTTCCCATATTCACCGCATTTTTCAGTGCCTAGTTCATGCTTATTTTCTTTGTTTTTTTGTCCTAGTATTTTCTGTGCAATCATCACTATAAGCCCAGTTTTGTCTTCCGTATCTATATAATTGAGCCCCATTTCTTTGTTGTTTTTCAGCTAGTTTCTTAATGGGTAGACTACGGAAAGTCTATCCCAAGGATGTTCCGCTAGTTTTTTCAGTTGAGAGTGCTGATTCTTTGAAAGATCCTTTCGTGCCTAATGATTTTGCTGATGATGGTTCTAATGCTATGTCTTTGTTAGTTATTTTTGTCTTCTTATCTTCTTTCACTTCCATTTATTTTTCTATTTTCATTTTATTAATTTTTGTGCTTGTTGTCTGAATTATTTTTCAGGATTGTTCTGGTGATGATGAAGAGTTTGATAAAGCTCTATACAATTTTTATGTGAATAATGTAAGTCTTTTTACGATCTAGTTTTATATCCATGTTTATCTTTTTCTGATTATTTATCCTTTTTATGTTGGTTTGATATTTTTGTATTTGTTTTGTACAGAAAGTCAATTACCTAAAGAGGAAATTATCATCTGCTAGTAGAAGGAATGTTGTAAGTCTCTTTTCTCTTCTTGTGTTTTATTTTCTGTCCCTTCTTCTCTTTTGGTTGCTTGTCTGATGTTATCTTCGATGGGGTTTCCCCTATGTATCTTTAGTCTATTTTGCATTATTAATGTAGTTCTTATTATGTTTTTTGTAGAGGCAGGAACGATCTTCTGATTTCCCCGTTTGTTCAACATTCACTAGATATTCTGGATTTTTAGTTCTGTGTTGCACTATATCTTTGGTTACCTCATCATCTTTATTTCTCAGCGTATAATAATTGTTTATAGCTACTTTTTCGTAGTTTATTATTTTTCATTTTGCATTCTTCTATTTTAATTTAGTTGTCTCTTCTTATTTGTTGCAGTGTTGTTTTATAGTTCTAAAGTTCTTGAAGAATTGTTCAAACAACTAAATCTTTTTGAGTGGCTACAAAGGTAATTCATTGCTCAGCTAATTATTTTTGTTCTCTATTGTATTCTCTAAGCCCCTTTCGCTGCACTTTGTTGTTAGTTTTCCTAATGTATTTAAAACTCAGCCAAATAATCTTAAACGCTTGGAATCTTAAACTTCCATCCATAAGGCAGAAACAATGCATGGAATATACGCCTATCAAAGTAGTCTTTTGATAGTTAGTAGGTAGCAAACAATGCTTGCCCTCATAGTACAAATCAAGTATTGTTCTTAGCATCTTTTTCCTTAAGTTCTCTCACTCATGTTGTATGTTCATGTTCTCAAACAGGGCTGCCTCCCAGGGATTAGCTTCCGCTGCTGCCTCTTCGCCTGTTGAATCATCTTCATGCATTTCTTGCCATGTCTGCAAAGTAGTTCAACTTATACTTTGTTATTTCTGGGCATTTGTAACTCACATTTAGTATGAGGTCTTCTAGTGACATTGATAGTAGATCTTCTCCAGTTATTGCTCGTTGCTTGCTGCCCCCTGCAATTAAGTTTGAAGTAATGTTAGTACAATTGCAAAAAATTGAAGAACAACACTGATAGACTTTCTTAGCAACGCTCCGTTTGTTAGTATTCGTAATTGTTTTTCAGATTGTATAGTGTATTTGTATGCAGAGAGGTAAGTGTATTTTCTTCTTTTTTAGTGTATCCTGAATTGTTCCTTTTGAGGATACTGAAATGTTGTTTTTATCTATTGAAGTTTTCAGTTTTCTCTGATCATGCCAAATATGCAGCTAGATACCAACAGATGTATGCCCAAATATAGGAAAAAATGGAAACGCCGACAAACATTATAGGATTTCACTGGATGTATGTTCTCAGAGGAGTGTTTTTTACAGTGTATTCCTGTTTGATTTCATCTTACCAGTAAGTTCAATCCCCTGATGATTTTCCCCTGATGCATTCATAAAATGTTTTTGTTTTCTTGTTTCTAATTGGACCTAATGTAGGCACTCAAAACAGAGGTGGAATAGTTCTGCTGTAGCTTGAGGAGTTGAAGATTTTCATGTACCTGCGATTTGTCTCTGGGATGATCTTGTTGTGATCCCCAAGTGACTGCTTGTGTTCTTCTTCCAGGTAATTGCCTCTCTGCCATGCCTCTTCTTCTCTCCAGCCCTCTCCC
>NC_057814.1:89956909-89971649 GCF_018294505.1 Triticum aestivum
TCCTTCCCCATCTCCCACGGCGTCTGTTCTATCTCCTTCTTCCCCCCTCTCCCACGGTGTGTTCGGTGAGATCTATGAAAGGGGGGTAGTAGAGTCGGGGGCCTTTTCATGGGTTCCAAGTTGAAGGAGTCGCCAGTTTGTTTGCTCATGCATTGTTTTTTTCCTGTCAGGTGATTTTGTTCTCCACGAAAAGGAAAGGACAGGTGGCCCGATCAGTTATACTTTTGTTGCTGTTAGTTGCTTGACGGGTCAGATTTTCAGCCCGATCCGTTTTCTTCGGGAAAAACATACATACATACAATTGTCGTAGGTTTTTTCAATAACAGCTGTCAATAGCTGATTGGTTGGAAAACTTGAATGATATCTAATTACAAATCAGTCGAATGCCAAATAGACAGTCCCAAATTTAAAGAGACACTAAAGCTTTATTGAGAGAATCGAAGGAAAATTGGAGAATCCAAACCTTTTTCGTGAGCAAGTTAGTTCTTTTCTTTTTATTTTTGCATCCATCAGCGGATAAGTGTTGGAGTATATACATGCTACATGCGAAAAACAAATAAATTGCTCTGCACATTTTAGTCAAGAAAAGCGAATGACGGGTAGAGAAAGTATGTTTAATCATTTGTTATTTTGATTATGTGATGGGAGGGACAAAAAAATAAATAAGATGTGTTGAAATTCACCCAAGAATTTGCATACAATTACACAATTAATAGGGTTGAAAACGGCGCGGAAACGGGCGGAACTAGGTGCTACCATATTTGTTTTCACATTTTTTGCAGAAGCAGAAACGAATACAGATACCCCGGAAACGAATACGGAAACAAATACTACCGGAAACAAACACGGAGCGAATACAGAGCGGACACGGAAACAAAAATGTGTGTTGACCGGAACTTAAAGCCCCCTTGAATCATGGAGAAATACAGACAAAAAGCAAACAAATTGATGGAATTGTTAACATGGCTACAAAATAATATGTTTGGGTTGGTAGCATAGGGTAGTATTGTAGTAGTACATGACAATTCGGTATAGGGTCTAGCTGAGTATGTGTGTGGTAGTAAAAGTTGGTACTCAAATGATACATTTTGCTCATTCTACTCATTGTGTCATTGTGTGTTGTTTGGTAGTTGGGCTACAAAGCAGCCATGGGCCTCTAGTAGAATCGGAAATTCCATATTAACGGAAACGAAAAGTTCCGTTTCCACGTGTGTGTGTTCCACCGGAAAACACCATTTCATTTTTGTTTCCGTTTCGGCATAAAAAAATCCATTTCCATTTCCGTTTTGCAAATTTCCATTTCCATTTTCATATTTCATCTCCGTTTCCATTTTTCCTCCGAAAAAGTGGAAACTTTCCACTCCATTTTCATCCCTACAATTACACCCCCTCTAGTTGCTCCGAAATTCAGGATTTTATTGAGTTCGTAGAAGGGAAAAAAATGACGAACTGGATGTTAGACATAGTGTTACTTCAGAGCATCGAAACACAAACAAATAATACTCCCTCCGTACACAAATAAAAGAGCCTTTAGATCATTAAATTAGTGATCTAAATGATCTCATATTTCTTTACAGAGGGAGTATGTAACGTAAGTAGTTTGGTTTCCCAAACTGAAAATGCATGCATGTTTTGTTCTTTAGATATAGGTGCATGCCATCGTTAGAATATAAAGAGATGAAATGTTGTGAAATTTGAACTGGACATAAATTTTTCTTTTATATTCAAAGCAATGTGATTCATAAGGAAAATGTCCAAAATAAACAATGTTTTAAATCAAACAAGGTATGTAAAACAAGCTAAAATTATATATGAAAACAAGGTATGCAGAAAACCGACTAATGCTACATCTACGAGCATCTTAACAAAAGTCTCGTGAGTCTAGCATTTACTGGAAAACGTGTTAAGTCTTGAAACTCTATAATTCCATTAGACCTGTGAATAGGAGAGCCACTCGCATGGAAAGTTGTTGTCCGACGGAAGTCGTCCACACCAAGCAAACCGTCCCCTGTATGATGTGTTCCAAATTCAAAACCCATTGGTGTGAAAGTGGAACGAGTATTTCTTTCCTCCAAAAAAAAAATCAAAGTGGATGAGGTGTTGAGTCAAGGGTCGGTCCTCTGGCGATGACCACCGGATCAGCAGCCAATTCTTTTTGACTCGCTAGATGGCCCTCCGGCATGTGGCCACTGTGGAACCACCTGTTGCCCAAGGCCGATCTCTCGCACGCACGCACCTGTGGTTTCTCGTCTGCACGGAGCACACCTTGCGTGAACCAGCAATCAGGCGCGGAGAAGTGTCTTGATCGGTGAAAGACTGGAAGTGCGCACCTGACTCTGGTTTTTTGGAGTACAGCGTGCCTTGACGAGCTGCGTGAGTGTGCCTTCGCCTCGTTCGGCCCACCCACACTCCCCCGTCAGCACCCACGACTATGGACTACTAGTGGACCAGCTGCGGGAGGTGGATCCTGATCATGTGCATGCCCGGTCTTTTCTTCCAGACGCTCTGAACATCTTGCATACTGTCCAACGGACGATCCACATCACCCGCAAATAAAGAAGAAGAAACAAACAAAAAAAACAGACGCTCACATGTATCCCTCCGAGGAGGTGATCCGAGTTGAGGAAGACGAGGATACACAACGTCAGCGTTAGTGGCTACTGGGAGAGGTAGGTGGCATCAACTCGTCGGAGAGCCTACCCGCGGTGCTGGATCATGGAGCGGTCTGAATTCCCACTAACATAGAGGGGCAAGGCTCGGTATCCCAAAGGTGTTAATACCAAGAAAATGAATTACAGTCCCAATTTTGAATTACGTAGACAACCAAATAGAAACAGTACAACTTGGAAACCCATTTTCAATTCTGAATTCTAAGCTTCAATGCATCCACATAGGGATAAGCAGATTTTCGGATTCTCCCCCGCTAGAGTTGCGCACAATTTTTTATTTTTTTGCTTATCATTTTTTTATACTTTTGCATCCCCCTCCACCACCCTCACGCACCCTATGTGCAACCACGGCAGCACATTCAACTAGAGCTGAACATGTCTTTTTCTAATTTTTACCTAACCTTTTCTCTCCTTTTATTTTTATACGCATTTTTTCATTGTTTATCTCACATTTTTCTCTTTTCATTTTACTTTTGCATGGTGCCCCACTATCGCACCCGATGCGCAACCACATTTGCACGCCCAACTAGAGTTGCACATGTTATTCTTCTTTCTTAACGTATCCTTCTTTTCACGGTTTTCCTTACTTTTCATAACAAAGAAAACCAGAAACACCTGTCCTATATTAAAGCCAACCAACTTTTTCAAGATCATCTTAAGAAACACAATAGAAATTAAATAAAAACTTTGGAATAATCGATGTATTCTTCCCCCCACACTCCTCAATGATTGGTCATGTGCGAAGCAACATCCCCATTCTGGATATCTAAAACACCATCGAAGCCAGAAAAAAGGCGTTGACGCAGCGCCCGAGGAGTGAAATTGGACGTTGTCCTGGAAAAAAATGCGATAAAGAGGACTGGACAACAATGCCATATTCGATCAGACCTACTCCGAACCTCATCATCGCCCCAACAAAACCGAAACTGACCAAATGTCGCCGATTGGAGAAAGGAAGACAAGATAGGGCCAAGTCTTCCGATCGGCAAGGGTCACTCCAATGCCAGGTTACTGATTGCACTACATCTGACTGCGATGTGATTTAATGAAATATGTTCATATTTTTGTTAACATTTTGGAGCATATCCATCATTTTTCAGATGAGACCAGACATCAGAGCATGGAAACCACGCCGCTTGTTTTGGCATTGCTGAATGGAGATATAAGAACCATTGTTCGTCAACATATTTTGCACCAAATGGATATGAAATGCTTCTGATGATTATCATTGTTAGCACTCATGAACCATCCGTGGAACACAAACGTAAACCGCATTTTGCTAGAAGACCGCATGCAACATACAGCATTGGACCTGGATCTCCACAGAATCATGGCAAATTCGGTACTATTCCCCATTTTGGAAGATAAAAATCCCCATGGCCGATCCAGTAATCACATACATGAACAGTGAATGGTGAGTTTCTATCTGAACCATGAAACCCATTGACTGCATGCACCATCGTCGAGTCGATTTCTCCACGGAAGTGCCAGATCATGAAACCATGAAGAGACCAAACCAGCAACAAATCATGGCCCAGCTAAATCTTTGCGCATGATGTTGCTATGTGCTAGAGCAGTTTCCCCATGTACAAAAGATCAACAAAAACGACTCCAAGTTCCAACTAATCAGACTCAGACCGAGCTAATCAAGCGGCAGCTCCAGCTTGCCGGCGTCGACGTGCGGGTAGTGCCGGAGCACGACGCGCCTCATTTCCTCAGCGCCGCGCAAGTACGCCGGCAGCGCATGCTCGGCCAGCCGCCGCGTGTACTCCTCGGACCCCAGGAACTGCTGCACCGCCGTCGCCTCGGCGCTCTCCAGCTCTGCTTTGACCTTTTCGAGCTCCGCCTCCGCGGCCTGCCTCGCCGCCTTCTCCTTCTCCACTTGCTCCCACAGCGCCAGGTTGTCGCGCTCGCACGCCAGAACCTTTTCGTCCAGCTCCAGCGCGTAGGACGTGGAGAAGGTCGCGTAGTTCGCGGCCTGCACGCGCCATTGTTGCCGCCGAATGGCATAACAAACAATGTGATGCTGATCCAGACATGCACCTACGGACGAACGATTTGTTTGGAAATGTACCTGGAGCACTGCTACGTAGCTCGACGCCAGGAGGTCGGAGGGCTTCGAGGCCGCGAAGTGGCACTCCCGCGACGGCGTGACCAGGCCCTCTAGAATCTTCTGCACGGCCTTCCAGTCGAGTGTGTCGGGTACGGCAGAGTGCGGTGACCGTGGGTCAAAGCCCGGCGGGGCACGCGGGTTGGACACCGGGGCGGCGCCGTCATGCCCGTCTGTTGCAGTCACCTCCTCCCGTCTCCTCTTCTTTCCGGACAATGGAAGCGTGTCGCCGTGCGCCTCTCTTTTCACCTGCCCCGTCCTTGCCGCCGGCGCCGCCGTCTTCTCCGCTGGCATACTGTCAGTCATGTCGCGGGCGGGTGGATCCATCCCTAGAGCACACAAACCACACCAGTAAAATTCCTTTTGCCGGGAGTATGTGCTAATTGGACAAGGGGAATCGGGAGTAGAACACTTATTACCTTTGGCAACAGTTGAACGGGGAGAAGGCTGAGGCGGTGGCGGGGCGCCGGCGGGGCGCGCGGCGAACTTCCGCGGCACGTCGCGATTCTTGCAGAGGGCGTCGACCGCGGCCTGGGTGGTCAGGGTGGAGGCGATGCGGTCGGCGGCGGACCTCGAGAGCGCGCCGGATGCGGCGCCGTCGTCGCCGCTTTCGTCGTCGCTGAGGACGACGACGGGGGATGGGGAGGAAGGCATCGCGTCGAGTCCTGCCGGGTCGCTTCCGCCTCGACGGTGTGCTGCCCTGCCGGCGCCGGAGGAGAAGCAGATGTGAGTCCTAGTGCCGAGGGTTTTTTCTCTTTCTACCACTCTCAGCCTGTTTGGCAGGCAGGGGAATGGAAGTTTGCATAAGGGTGTTTATGAAGGGATTAGTCATGAAAAGTAGATTTTTACTCTCATTCCCTTGTTTGGTATATGATGCTAATTAGCGTGGGATAAAACTCTGCTCACGAATTAACAGGGTACCCCTGGGAAGAAATAGGTGGGAATTGGCTTCCTCAACTCCCATTCCCCTTCCTAAACTCCCATTCCCTCTAATCAAACAGTGAACTTTTAATCTCCTCACCCCTCAACTCCCATTCCCTATCTCGAATTCTCCCGAACCAAACACGCTGTCTGCTTTTGGCTCGGGTCTGTACCGTGGGAAGCGCCTCGTTTTGGGACCCAGCATGCACACCTATCTATCCTTTTGCATTCATGGTAAATTTAGATATTCGAGAAATTTTTACTTCTTTTCTCCTGGAGGATGGAATATGGGTATAGTCAGGGTAGAGTCAAGGTTTCCCTAAAGAAAAGGGTAGAGTCAAGGTTTCAATTTGGACCCTAACTAAATGACGCCCGCTGCTTGAATTTGTTGTGGATTTTTTAAGTAATACCCACATATCAAATAAGATAACGCTTCAATAAATAATATGATATAGAACTTCATATATTGGTAGCTCTAGTGGTAATGATTCAATGATATTAGTACTACACTACAGATTGCTAGTGTAGAGCCTAAATAAACTGCGGCTTGTAATTCTTCTCATGTGTGTGACTTCACTCAACCAATAGATTAGTGATATATGTATAGCATTCGAATTGCATGGTGAGGAATATTGTACTCCCTATGTCCGGAATTACTTTTCGTAGAAATCGAATAAATGCCAATGTATCTAAAGTTAAAATATGTCTACGCACATCCTTCGGATAAGTATTTCCAGAGAGGAGGGGGGGTTATAACAAAGATTAAAATCCATAGATATAGTAGAAAAATAGTGACAAATTGTTTTAGAAACATATGAGGAAAATCATTGATTTAAGAACCATCTGCAGGCTACATTCTCTTTCCTCTTCAATATAAACCTGGATGAGCGAGGCAGAATCAATGGATGCCTCAAGAAAGAGATTGCATTACAATCAGCCAGAATCAGCCAGGACGCCTCATTGGATTTGCACGGAGTAGATGTGTCATGGCCAACACAGGCAGCACCAGCTTGAGATGGGTGTCAAATATCAATGTCGTTGACAATGGTAGATCACAACAATGAGCCCAGTTGGTCTACATAGTTTCGTACCAAAATGTTGTCAACATTCGAGAAATCATGAGGGATCAATGTTGTTTGTAGTAACCCAGCGACCTACAAGGTAAAAAAACAAGAACTCTTCATCTGATGGTGCAGCACTCAAAAAAATTAGGGCATCTAAAAGGTTTAAGGTAACTAGAAATTTTTCTTTCATAGCTGATGATGTAAAATAGGGCATTAGAAAAAAAAATCTACAATATAGAAGATGATGTAAAATAGGTCACAAACTATCCTTTTCATCTCCACAGTTGCATACATATTGAAACATAACATGAGCTATGAATACAATTTAAACATTGCAAGATCATCATACACATATCAACAACATATCAAAGTGTACTATAGCACCAACTTAGCATATTTTGAGGCTGCCGATATTTGTTGTAGTGCACTATTTAAACTTTGCCCAAAGAGAATGAGGAGCTAGAAAGGTTCTGGAGAGAACATTTAGGGTACTCCAAGCCCGTTGTGAAGTTGTTCGAGGACCTGCAAAAAAACCCGTAAACGTTGTGTGAGGTGATGATAGCTAGTGTGATCATGCATAACATGATTATCAAGGGTAAGGGTGAAGGAGTTCGCCACGATTTGGGATCTGAGCACATGAGTAATCCTATCAAACTTCCATAGCATAACACAACGATGTTTGAGGAATTTATACAAACTAGTAAATGCGTCCATGCAATGCATGTTGATATATGGTAGAATACTAATTGCAAATTGATTGTTAATATTTGGTAGAATGTTACTTGCACAGTGATATTAGGTACGATATCAGTGGTATGGTAATAGTGTGATTAGCATTCATATTGATATTTGATATGGTATTAATTGCATGTTAACATGCTGAGCGCTTACCATCAGAGCAATTCATATCGTTGGATTGGTTAATGGCCGAGATTAGCTGGATATGCCCCTCTGGGTCTTTTATATTGATATAGATGTAGATGCATCAACGGATTTGCCATCGAGCAACTCATGGGAGCTTCTGAATGACCGGGTTGAAGATCTGTAGGCGCTTTGACAGGAAAACTACAAAATATGTCTGAATAAATTGAATTCAAACTTGGAAAGTTTTATTTCAATTTTTTATTTTTGGCTATAATATATATATATATATATACATACATACATATATATATATATATATTTAAATTACTGTTGCATTACAATGTTTTCCCATTGTGACTATGGAAGAAGGAATATTTTTATTTTATTTTTTTAGTACTTTGGATAAAACAAACTGGACAGATACTTAATGCATGCGTGGACATGTCTGGACATGTCCAACAACGTTTGATGTGTTCAATTTAATGCACGGTGTTGGAATGCCTTTAGAGCAACTCTAGCAGACCCTGCATCCCGCCGGCCACAAAACGTGTTTGCAGTTCGCACAAAGCCGTTTTTGCGGGCCGGCGCGGACGGCCACAGATGCAGAACCCTCAAACGGACACGTAAAAAAGCATATTCCGGGAATATGCTTTTTTACGGGTCGGCTTTGCGGGGTCTGCTCTTTGCGCCGCTGCATCCCGCATCTGATCGACCCGCAAATATCAAATCCAACATAATACAACAATCGAAAGCAAAACTAAATTATTCAAATCAAACATAATACAATAATCATCCACATTACAAATAATTATTCAAATCACCGTAGCAAACTTAAATAACGCAATACAAAACTTGTCATGAATACAACTACAAATGAATACAAAAATGAGTCACTGTCCAGCCCTTTGCCAATGGTGCTCAATGAGATCCTCCTGAAGTTGAAAGTGGGTGTTTGCATTTTCAATCTCCTTGTATGTTTGAAGAAAAGCTCTAATGCGGTTAGGGTCTCTAGCTGGTTTGACACGACTACCCACATTGTCATAGAAGAATTCCAAGTTCATTCCTTTCTCATCTTCAAGAATCATATTGTGCAGGATAACACAACATGTCATGCTATTTTTCAAGGTTTTCTTATCCCAAAAACGAGCAGGACCACGGACAATGGCAAACCTAGATTGCAAAACACCGAATGCTCTTTCAATGTCTTTCCGGGTTGCCTCTTGCACCCTTGCAAATTCAAATTGCTTTTTAGTTTTGGGTTCTTTGATGCTTTTGACAAATGTGCACCAAGGAGGGTATATCCCATCTGCAAGATAATACCCCTTTGTGCCCATTGATAGTGTAGTTGCAAGCAGGAGCATCACCACTAGCAAGCCTAGCAAACAAATCAGACCGTTGCAACACATTGATATCATTGAGAGTGCCCGGCATACTAAAAAAACAATGCCAAATCCATAAATCCTCGGATGCTACGGCCTCTAGCATAATTGTTGCATCACGAGACTTGCCACAATACATTCCTTGCCATGCCTTGGGGCAATTTTTCCAAGTCCAATGCATACAATCAATGCTACCTAGCATGCCAGGCCAACCTCTCCTCTCATTAGTTGCCATCAATTTCTTTGTGTCATCTTCGTTGGGTGCCCGAAGATTCTCAGGACCAAAGACACAGATGATCACCTTTGCAAATCTACGCACAGACTCAAATGTAGTATCTTCACCAATGCGAAGGTACTCATCGGCATAGTCAGCCGGAACACCAAATGGAATCACCCGCATTGCCGCGGAGATCTTTTTATATGCACTAAATCCCTTTAAGCCCGCAGCATTTCTTCTTTGAGTAAAATACCGGCAATTTGCCTCACAAGCTTGAACAATTTTGACAAAGAGGGATCGGCGCATTCGGTACCTTCTCCGGAAGAGGTGCGGTGGATATGTAGGATTCTCCGCGAAGTCGTCTTGCATCAACATCTCGTTCCCAAGATGACGATTCCGGGGAATGCAAAGACGCCCGATGGTCGATCCTCGCCTCCTCTTCCGGTTCTCGTCTTCGTGCTCCTTCACGGCAAGTGCCATGACCAATGTTTGCTGCCGAAAGTTTGCAAGCATGGTCTCAACATCCGAGTTGTCCGAATCGGACGAATCGGAGAGCAAGAACTTCTCGCACGGGCTCAACTCCATCTACATGCGTACCGGCGCATCAAATTAACTATATCGCTCGCAAAAATCACAAAAAGGCACTAACCGGTGGCGGACGCGGCGGGTGATCTCGGGCGGCGACGAGGAGGCGGGCCCGACGGTGGTCGATCCCCGACGGCGGCAGCGACGAGGGCGGCTCTTCTAGCCGGATCCGGGGGGTCGGTGTAACGTCTCGGCGCGGGAGGGTGTGGGGCGGCCCCGCGGACTGATTCCGCCCGCAGATTTGGCCGGAATCGCCGGCGGTGGGCGGGCGGAAGCAAGGGCGGTCGGCGGCGGAAGGAGGGGGGAAAGCGCGCGGGCTGAAATGTCCCTCCCGCGCCACTGCTTCTCTATGATGCAGGGTACCGTAGCCGCGAGGGGGAAACCTGCGTATTCCCGGGTTGGGGTCGGGATTTTGCCGCGCCCCTCAAATTTTTTTGCGGGCCGGGGCAGGATTCGGGGTCTGATCGGATAGGTTTTTCCG
This sequence comes from Triticum aestivum, assembly GCF_018294505.1. NCBI lineage: Eukaryota > Viridiplantae > Streptophyta > Magnoliopsida > Poales > Poaceae > Triticum > Triticum aestivum. The sequence goes on from NC_057814.1 coordinate 89,967,200, forward strand.
CCCCTACCGGCATTTTAGCAGTTATTTTGCAGGTCGGGGGCGGATGCGGGGTCTGCTAGAGTTGCTCTTAGAGCATCTACAATAGCTAATCCGAACCCTATACGCCCGCGGATGCGCCCGCGGACAGATCCCAGTTGTCCCTCTCCACAACCACACTTCTCAGATCTTGATACCCAAATCTATGCAATTTCTACACCTAAATGAGCCAGTTTTTTGCGGATTTGGCACCGTGAATGGATTCAACTTAGTTAGGGCAGCCAAAAGAGTCCTCGATCTACTGATGGGGTAGCTCGTGGTGGTCGTGGTGAGCATTTTGGTAGCTCATGGAGGTGAAGGTGGTGGTGGTGAAGTTGGGGCAGTGTGGTGGAGGTGGTGGAGGTGAAGCTCGTCGTTCGTCGTTCTTCGTTGGAGATATAGCACCGACAGTTTGGTGGCCGCCGTTCGTCGTTCTTCGTTCGCACGAACGCTTCAAGGGTATATTTCAGCAAACACCGGACGGGTTGATGAGAGGGATGGAAGTGATTGACACGGGAGCTCCTCTCAGTGTTCCGGTCGGTGGAGCTACTCTCGGACAAATTTTCAACGTTCTTGGGAAGCCTGATTTTATTTTTCGTAGGTGCTCCAGTAGTATTTGTTAATATGTTTCGATGTGAAATGAATTAGGTGTGCAATTATTGTTATTTGCCCCGGTAGTATACGTAAATATATTTAGATGTCAACTAATTATTTGTGTAAAAATGTGTAGTTGCTCCGGTAATATTCCGTACTATATGTGGATGTGAAGTATTTAGGAGTGTCGGTATTTGGAGTAGCTCCGGTAAAATCCGTAATATAGGCAGTCAAATATTAAAATCTGTAAATATTTGTACTTGCTCCGGCAAATATTTGTAATATACTTGCAGGTGTGTGAATTGTATTTGTTGCTCCGTTAATATTCTGTAATATATATAGACATGTCTAATATTTGTTAGTGAATTGTATTTCGTTGTTGAAAAAAAATAGGTGAGCCGAGATGTCTGATGTAGTGAAGTTCAGATTTTACTACGGTCCTGGTACTGTCCAAACAACTGAGATGGGAGCAGATCTGAGTGAATTTACTCACATAGAGGTGCCAATGAGCGCACCTCAAACATGGTCTGTCAGTCAGTTGAAAGAATGGATTGCGGCAAGTTTAGGTCTTGATACTGAAACACACACCGTCGGTGTTCATGCATTATGGACACGGTCAACTACAATAATTTACTTTTATTTGAGGCCTATAGAGCGAGACTCCGATTGGGTGCGCTGGTTACAAGGTTGTGAATGAAGGGGATGCAATCCTGTTGTTTTAGTGCTTCCCGTCGTGAAGGAGGTCACTGCACATGAAGGTGAGGGTGGCTACAATCCTGGTCATAGCAGTGTAGGGAGGCAGTTTATCTATGTCAAATGCTGGAATTGATGGTTACGAACAAGGACAGAGCAGTCATGTAGAAGGAGGAAATGCTTATGGTTATGAACCAGGGCAGAGTAGTCAGGTAGATGGAGGAAATGTCAATGGTGATTACAATGGCGACGAGGTAGATGGGCACATGCAGGACCAGATGGAAGAAGAAGACACCGATGTTGAAAGGGGTCATGCCGATGATTCTGACGAGTCAGATGAAGAAGAAAATGCAGAGGAGGTCCCGAATCCTGCATTGTGGAATCATGACTTCTCATCTGCAATGACCGTGAATGATGTACATGATTCAGCCTGGCAATATCACCAGAACAATATTGCGACGGGTGCTATGTATCCGAACAAGCAAGCCCTGAAGGATGCAATAATTAATTAGGCAATGTCCACGCAAAGGGTTTTCGTAGCTCAGGTGTCCAGTTAGAAATTCCTGACAATGGTATGCAAGAACGCAGATTGTCCCGCCAGGGTGCACGGCTTTCTCCCTAAGTATGGCACAAGTTGGGTGATAAGTGACTTAGTTAATCACACTTGTCTTATTCCCTGCATCCCTCAAGATCATGCCAACCTTTCATCCACGCTTATCACTCTTGCCCTTCGAGTATGCGGAACCCGGAAGCGGCGGCATGAAGATATCATCTTCGTCCTCGGTCCATAAAAATGGATTCTTTTCTGCAGTCCTTCTGAAAGTTTCACTCTTCGGCTCCACTACCTTCTTCCACCTTTCATGCAACCTAAGAAGTTCTTTACGTACCTCCTCATAGGTCCTTTCAGGCCACCCAGACCTACGTAATTCGTGAGCCAACTCATTCATTATGGTGTCACTACCGGTGAGTTCGTCCCATGGAACTATCCTATTGTCCATCCTGAAATCGGTAGCTAGCCTCAGAAGAGTCCTGCTCATCCCAGGGTGAAAACTATGATCGAAAGGATAATGGGACATCTCAACTACACTACACTGGAATGCTTATCCACCTCCGTCTGAAGGGGGTTTTATAGGTAGAGAGGAGAAAATGGCGGGAAAGAACGACTGCAGTATGGCGGGAAACAGTTGGCGGGAAACGGGTGACGGGAAAGAGTTGGCGGGAACATATGACGGGAAACGGGTGGGGGGAAAGAGTTGGCGGGAACATATGACGGGAAACGGGTAGCGGGAAAGAGTTGGCGGGAACATATGGCGGGAAACGGGTGGGGGGGGGATATTGAGAGGAAAGGGTTGCGCGAAAATACGTCATAGTTTTGAAAAAAAATCTGTAATATCGTACGGGGCAAAAAAAATCTGTAATATGGTATGCATGCACTAGTCGGCCCACAGCAGGCCAATTAGTTCCTGTCGGCCCACAGCAGGTCGATTGGACCTTGTCGGGCCCCATTGGCCGACTGGACTTGACCTGGTGGCCGACAGGCCAATCGGCCAGCAGCAAGCAGATAGGCCCCCAGTCGGCCTGCTGTGGGCCGACTAGGATCAGTCGGCTTGCTGTGGGTGTATTATTTTTAAAAATCATTTTTTGGGCGTAATATTTGTGCAAATTAATAAAAAAAATGTATTATTTAAAAAAAATTAGCCAATCTGGCCGGGTGTTTAGGACTGGTACAGTTCCGGTTTCAGATGCTCTCGTGCTCTCGAGAAATCCTGTACACGGTCGGGTCTGGTGTGGACTCATGGACAAGACATCTTGTGTCGTTTGGACCATACTACACTCGGCTGGCCCTCCTTATCTTTTTCCGTTCTGGCACGATTAGTCACAATCTCACAGACCACCGGATCAACAGCAAATCGCTTGCTTCCGCAGCTTGGTCTGGCAGTCCCGCTAGCGCCCAAGCACAGTGCGCGCACACCACAATTGCCGTGGTCTGCACAAGACCTACGTGCATACAGACAACCGAGCTGGCCAGCCGGGTTGCAGTGCAGGCTACTGCCAAAGTCTTTTATCAGTCAGGTGCAGAAAAGGAAGCAAGTAAATGCCCACACATGGCGCTGCAGCGTGGCTGGACGGTCGTGAGATGCCTTCGAGACCTAGCCAACCATTCCCGTCGTTTACTCGCCTTCAGCTCCGTCCGAGTACCTGGTACACGGCCCGAGGAGGCGAGGAGCATGTGTCGTGGCCAATCTTTCGGCCGCTGTTCAGTCTCAGGAACCAATCATGCAAGTACATCAATCTCTTGTGTATACCGGCAAAAATTGTGCGTGATGGTGCCGCTCGTGGTCATTGAAGCATTGTAGTTAAGTCTTGTGACGGGAGTTTTGGGTCGGCGGTGATGTATGTTGATCAGGTGCAGGCCGCAATTTGATGAGCGGGGAGTCGTTGGTGGTAAAAAAAACAAGACAACCATTTCAAATGATGATGGACATAACTTAGGGCATCTCTGTCACGGCTGCCACAGCGGCCCCACTGGACAAAGAGGACAAGAGCACCGCAGGCGGCAAGGCGCGGAATCGTCAAAGGGCACGACGCCGTGAATGACCAGTGGGTCCGCATCGTCCGGCGCAGGCGCGTGTGAGTGGTCTGCGTGCCGCGAGAGTTAGGCCAACTCCACCGCGTGACTTCAAACGGACGGACATGCGTGTCCGGCTTGGGTCGTTCGCTAACTTATGCACGCAATGGTAACAAACCCATCGCAAACTGTCCGGCCCAAACCCCACCATGCCTCCCCCGTGCTCGCGCGCCGGCAGCGCCCGTCTGCACACTCACGCGCCGGCCGCGCTCGCCCTGCAAGCCCCAAGCTAGCATGCACACCGTGGCGGCTCGCTAGCTAGCTAGCAAGCACGCGCACGGGCTGGCTAGCTAGGAAGCAAGCCGGCGCCATCAGCAGTTGCGGCCGCCGCCCGCCCGTCTACAGTCGCCGCACTCGACGCAGCTCGCACACCTGCAGCATGCCCGCACGTCCGCGTAGCTGCGCCCGCTCGCGCACCCACGCGCCTTCTGCTGCTGTGCCCGCGTGCCGCCGCGTCCCGCAGCACCAGCTGCCCGCCGTGCACTGTGCTCGCCGGCCCCGCCTTGCCACGCCGCCCTG
>NC_057814.1:89972056-89984505 GCF_018294505.1 Triticum aestivum
TACGCCCTGCGGCCACGCCCTCGGGAGAGGAGGACGTAGCGGCCCTGCTCCGGCTCCGCCGCGCCCAGTCGTGCCCCGCCGCACTGGCTGCTGCCCGACCGTGCGCTCGCCCGTGCCGGCCGCGTTCTCGCTCTGCCGCTCCCGCTCGCCCTCGACAGCCACCGCGAGCTCTGGTCGACGGGGAAGAGAGGAAGGTGCGCGCGCCCCGCCCTGCCTTGACCTGACGCCGCTCGGCCACCCCTCCCGCCGACGCGCCCGCTCGCCCCCGGCAGCCACCGCGAGCTCTCGTTGATGGGGAAGAGAGGAAGGCGCGCGCTTCACGACCGTTCCGTTGCTACTCTTCTCGCTCTTATTTGCGTATGTTAGCCACCATATATGCTTAGTGCTTGCTGCAGCTCCATCTCATTACACCATCCTTTTCATTAGCTTAAATAGTCTTGATCTCGCGGGTGTGAGATTGCTGAGTCCTCGTGACTCACAGATACTTCCAAACAGTTGCAGGTGCCGATGAGATCAGTGCAGGTGACGCTACTGAGCTCAAGTGGGAGCTCGATGAAGATCTTGTCCGTTGTGTTGTTTCTTTTCATATTGATCAGTAGTGGAGCCCAGTTGGGACGATCAGGGATCTAGCAGTTGGGTTGTCTTCTTTTCTTTTGGTTCCGTAGTCGGACCTATGTGTGTACTCTGATTGATGTATGATTTATTTATGTATTGTGTGAAGTGGCGATTGTAAGCCAACTCTTTATCCCATTCTTGTTCATTACATGGGATTGTGTGAAGATGACCCTTCTTGCGACAAAACCACAATGCGGTTATGCCTCTAAGTCGTGCCTCGACACGTGGGAGATATAGCCGCATCGTGGGCGTTACAAGTTGGTAAGCAGAGCCATCCCCGACTTAGGAGCCCCTGCTTGATCGAATCGCTGGCGTTGTTGAGTCTAGAACAAAAATGTTTTGAGTCTTAGGATTATATATATCGGAGAGTAGGATTCTTTTTACTCCTCAGTCCCTTCGTCGCTCTGGTGAGGTCTCCTGACGTAGAAGTTTTGACTATTCTCTCCTCAAATTTCACTAATTTTTTTTTAGGATCACGCGGGTATCTTGGAATCGTTCCGATGGTTTTGTGATGAGAACATTGTTCTTGGTGCCTCCTGACATTTAGGGGTTGTGGCAGTGTCCCGGGGAGTTGAGCTCCGAGGTGTTGTCGTCACAATTTTATCGTTGCAGTTCTGAAATACCTGAGTTTCGCCGACATCGAAATCTCTTTTATGCAGTTGTTGGTGAGATCACCTCGACGCCACCCAGTACTGGGGCGGGAGTTCGGGAGTATTGCCATAACTCGTATAACGGATGCTTTTCGAAGGTTGAGGTAAACGATTTCCGAAGGTTTCTTGGTTATGTGTTGACGGATGGATACAGCTGGATCTAGGGATTGTTAGTTTGGGTGATATATTTTGTGTCCCCTGTATCCCCAACACCAGATTGCATAACCAGAAGGTTTCGGGAGTTTATAAGTGGGAATTTAAGTAGCCTTAGGATATCTTTCCGACAGACGCATGATATGAGATTGGGGTTCGACGTCTAGTGGTCCGCCTGTACACGGTTGGTTTTACAGTGGTCTCGTAGTGTCTTAAAGAGTCCTTGGCTATGCCGACTCGGGGACGCTTCGTATGTCATGTGCACTGCCTTGCACATGATGGTGCTGTACGATCGAGCCCGTATGGGCCCCACCACGAAAACTTCGGACGAAATCTCTATCATATGTTTGTTCCGGCTTATTCCGCAAGCCAAATCCTTTGTTTTGTTTTATTTGTGGTATTCGAGTTGCTTCAATGACAAGTGTTGATTCCATACCTTATTCTAAGTGGTGTTCTCATATTTCTATATGGATGATAATCCTTCTTGATCATCGAGGTCGTCATGTTAATTCTCTTCCAACCGGCGTGCTTCTCTTCAAGTGGATCCGATCATCCCAACATTCGCAAGATCAATTCTAAGCTTTTTCTCAACGGTGTTTATTCCATCTGCCCAAGTTGCCTTTGTTTTCCCGGCCTCCCACCCTTTTTCTTCAATGACTCAGATTTCTTAATCATGTATCCATCTTATGGAGGTGAAGTCCCTTCATTCTTTTCAATCAATATTCTTACCCGGTGGTTCTCATGAAGATGTGCTTCAAGTTTATCATTCTTTGTTGTTTTTCTCCTCCGATGGATTAAATTCAAGCTTTGTCGATCATATCCTTTCCTTGTTTCAAATGTTTTCTCATGCCGGTGTACCTCTTAATCATCCACTTCTCGCCATTCAATTGTTCCGGAGTGCTGAAGATATCTCTGAAGATTCGTGTTTCCACTCCGCATCAATTCTAACTATTTCGAGGTTGTTACCTCATTCTAACCATTTAATTCAACCGGTGCAATCTCCTTTTCAAGTAATCATTTCAACGGTGTATCTTTTGAGTGGGACCTAACCCACAGGTCTTTTCCAGGATGTTACCTGACTCTTCTAATTCTTTCTGGAGTTATTCTCAAATTCTTTGCAAGTTTGACGTAAGAATGAATTATCACCAGTCATATGTCTTTCTCCCAGATCTTTCAAATTCTTTTCATTGTTGATTCAACCTTTCTATTCTTCATGGTTCCGGAGTGCCTCATAAATTCATGGTGGTGTTTCTCGTCATCATTCTCAACATGTGAAGATCGAAGAAGAATTTCTCCTAAATCTTGGTCCGTTCTCTTGAAAATTCATAGTTCTAGCTTATGCCATCCTCTCATAATTGTTTTCGATTAAGAGAATTCTTTTCATACCCATCCGGAGCATTTCATGAGTCTTTTCAGTTTGATTCTCCGAAGGCCATCATTTCAGAAGATTTCTTCGTTCTCAGCTTTCAACTCTCGTTCTCCAAATCATACCGGTGCATCACTCAAATATCCTCTAATCAGTTCATGATCTCTTCGTTCTCGTGTATCTAAATTCTGTCAAGTATCTTCATTCATTTTCTAATTCTTTCCGTTGAATTGTGCCTTTGCTACTTTCATTTCCAATTCTTACGGTGGTTCGTTCAAGATTTCTCTTCCCCCGTTACCATATCAATTCATTCGTTGTTTCCAAATCCTACCGGTGTTTCGATGAAGACCTTCACTAGTTTGCGCTATATCTATCTTAATTCTTTCTACGAGAATAAGTAGTATGCCAAATCTGTTGCTTGTCATCAATTAATTGGTGAAGGATGAGCATAATGTAATTCTTATTCTTGTTTCATCGAGTAAATTCAATTCCTTATTCCGGAGGTTCATCTAAATTCTTGATCTCATTTGTTCATTTTCTTTCCGGAGCTTCAAGTTATTTCAATTATATCATTTCAAAGCTTCATCTAATCATTGCAAGGCTTCTCCCGGAGTTCTTTTTAAGTTTCCATTTCGTTTGATCATTCTTATATTACCGGAGTTCTTCATGGAGGCTCTACTTGGTGGTTCGTCAAGGATTCTTTTCATTCTTCAATTGTTCTTCAAGATTTCTCTTGGAGTCAAGATCCGCCAAGCTATACTCAAAAATAAACATGGTGCTCAACACATGTGTTGTTTTGAGGAGTTCAAACATTCTGCATCTTGCATTCTAAAGTGCAATTCGTTCTACCTTATCATTGAGGTGGTGTTATGACATTCTTGACAGTTTGAGTTCGCGTTTCATGATTCACATGTGGTCAAGAATGAGATATTTTAAATCCACCAATCTCTTCGTTGGTTTTATCTTGTGTCTTGTTTCACCTTAAGCCTTCCCTAAGGAATGCTGCTATTATGGTGCTTATCAATGATCCAAGTTTTCTCCTATCCTCTAGACGAGAGAAGATTTCATCTCTTCGTTGATCTCAAGCAAGCAATTGTTTTCGTTAATGGCAGAATTTCACCTCAAGTTTTGAGATGTTTTCCATAAGCCCACTACAAGCTTATTCTTTTCGTTGTTGGTTTTCCAACAACTCCGTCCAAACCTTCTTGGAAGGAAGTTTCCCTAATTCAATTGTGGTGGAAGTTATCATTTCCTTCTCCGTTCTCTTATTCCGACGGTCTAGCTTCAATTCTTTCGTTACAGAGGCATTGTGATGTTGCTCTTTTCGACCAATCATCTTGTTTTGTCAAGATCATGTAATTTTTTCCTTTCTTATCCATTTAGCCGGAGTGTCGTGTTTTCACTCGAGTTCTCTCATCTTATCAAGTTTTGCCTCCCTTCTCAACCGGAGTGCTGTCTGAAATATTTCCTACCCCTTGTGCCATTCTTTCATTAGTTCCGGAGGCAATGTGTTGTTAACTTCATCGAGTATCCTCTCATCTTGTCAAGATCATGTTCAATTCCTTTCATTTTTAGTCGGAGTGCTGTCCAAATTATATCGTTCTTATTCCTTCCCTATCTTGTTTTAACCGGAGTGGTTAAATATCTATCGTGTCACTTAACCTCAAGGTTCTCATGGCGTTCCTTGCTTCCGTTTACTACGGAGTTCTCTCAATTCGCTTATCTCCGTTGTGTCATTTCCTCAAGCTTTGCGACCGCTCAAGGTTCTTTGGTTTCACTCGTTTGTCAAAGAAGCAATTTGTTTTACCTCTTCCCCTTCCGCTTCTTCTCCGGTGCCATCCTAGATCTCGGGACGAGATCCTCTTGTAGTGGTGGAGTGTTGTAACGCCCCGAGACCGACGCTTCAGAAGACTTCCTTATTTTTGTGATCGCCGTGTGTTCTTTCTGGTGCTTGCTCTTTTATTTTTGCATTGCATCATGTCATCATGCCTTCATGTCTTTAATCTTTGCATAAAAACTCAACTAAATAAATTGCATGGATCTTCGATCCATTTAAATCGAGGGAAATGCACATGGTGATTTCTCTTTATAACATATATCCTCCCAATATTATTAGGGAGCTATATTAAAAATATTCCATTAATTGGAGTTCACCTTAACACACGTGCAAAATTAATCCTATGCCTTTTCTGCTTTGAGTCGATCTCTCTAACTTTGCCAACAATTCTTTCTCCATTTATTGTGGCTCCTCTAAAATTCTCAACATTTTTGGGCCTTCCAAACCTCCTCTTCCTATTCACCCATTTGAATTAAATTCAAATGTTTTTGAATCTAAACCTTGCATCCATGCCCACTCCTATTTTCTTGGATTAAACTCATTTTTCTTAGTCTGAGAAAATTATCCGCGTGCCCAACTTCTTCCCCTAACCTCTCTTTCTTTTCTTTTCTTATCGCTGTTTTGTTTTATTTTCTTTAGAGTGTGAGAGAGAAGAGAGTCCAGCAGCCAGCCGCTCCATTTGGCCCAAGGCCCATTTGCACCGAGGCCCAGCCCGCGCTCTCTCTAACCCTAGCCGCCAGAGACCGAGCCCATCTCTCCCTCTCGTCCTCCCACAGCGCCGCCAGCCTCCCCTGTCTCATCCTCCCGATCCCCTCACCCTCTTCCTCTCGTCCTCTCCCTTGCACCGGCCGCCCGCAGCAACCTCCTCCCTCTCGCCCCCTGGCAGCCTCCCGCCGACGCCCTCTCGCCATCACCACAGCACCTCGTCTCCCTCCTCGAGCCAGAGGAGGAGCCCCGCACCCGTTTCCCCAGCGCTGACCTCCTCCTCGCTCCCATGGCGTCGCCGCCCGTCAAGCTCCACCGCCGGCGCCCCGAGCCCTCCGCTCCGCCGTGCCTCCTCCCCTCTGCAGGCCCTTCTCATGGAGCCGCCTTGCCTCCATGGCCGCCGCGCCTCCCTCTGCAGCACCAGGCCGGAGCCCCGTCGGCCTCCTCGCCGCCGTCGCGCCCCTTCCATCTCCAGCCACTCCTCTGCAGCTCCTTCCTCCACCACCGCGTCTTGGCCCTGCCCTCGCCGCGCCCTGCTCCCTTCTGCAGGTGTTGCTCCGCCCTGAGCTGCGGTGCGACCAACTCCGGCGGCCCCGTCGCTTCTGCGGGCGAGCGTCGCGCGCCCAACTTCCTGCTTCGCCTGTCCTCTGCTCCGCCTCCAACGCCGGCGACCACGACCAGCACCCTCTCGTCGGTGAACCTCCGCCGCACGCTTCCCTCCGTCCTGGCCATCACCTCCCCGACGCCCTTGCTGCTGCTGCTAGACCACCGTCGCCTCCTTGCTGCTGGCATCCCGAGGCCTTGTGATGTTTTGTGTTGCTTCGTTTTGGGTTGCGCCAAGGTTCTCTCCGACAAGTGTACAACTATCCGGTGATGCGCCAAGTACCCCTTGGATCGTCAAGTTCGACTACACGAAACCGCCAAGTACCACTACGATTGCCGTGTACATCTACGGACGCCAAGCGTGGAACAACAAGTACCCCGACAACGTGGGTAACTCTAGCGTCGACCCCGTGGACGTCAAGTACCTCTACCGACGACCCCGAACATTTACGAAAACGTGTACCACTACCGTCGCCGTGTACCACTACTTCCCCTACGACACGTGAACAACTACTTCCACTTCTAACGCGTTCCGCCCCGAATGCACGCTTCGAAGGTATAACCGCCGAGAACGACGTCCGTGGAACGAAAGCATGTGTTGTTTGAGTTGCTCGTGGTTGCACCGTTTCCGAGTTGTCATTCCATGTTCCTCCTCGTTGTCATGCCATCGTCCTGTGGGAACCCGGTAACCGGGATCACCCCACCATCTTTTGCATGTTCCGCACATCCACATCTTCGTTTGCACCGGTCGCTCAACGAGTTATCGGAACCGGGACGTCGCCATGGCATCGTTTCCGTTTTCATCGCCGTGGCACCCAATTCTTTCTGCCATGGTGACCAAATGCTCCTAATCATCTTCATGTCAACATTTTCATAAAATTGCTTAAACCTTGCATCTGTCATCCGCATCATGATAACAACATTTAAAATGTAAATAATTGATGTTCGCATTAAAATTGCTAAATGGCATGAGGATTTTCCGGAATTATTGTTTGTTGTTCCGGCCTCATTTAAATTGCCTAAATAGGTAGTTTCCATATGCTTCACCTCTTGCCATGGTTAATAACATTTAATATTGTTGGGCACATAAATGAGAGAGAACTAAATAATTAAATGTGGTGTTCCGTCAATATGCAACTCGTTGCATATTGAGCTCCACTTAATTTGTAGTGTTGTTTGTTGCACTTTGCCATGCCATGCCTCATTAAACCGGTCATGCATCATATTTGGTTTTGCATCATGCCATGTGTATGTGGTGGTTGTTTACTATGTTGTTTGTTTCTTTCCGGGTTGCTTCTCTCGTTAGCTTCGGTTTCGTTCCGGAGTTGTGAGGATTCGTTCGACTACGTCCGTTTGTCTTCTTCATGGACTCATTCTTCTTCCTTGCGGGATCTCAGGCAAGATGACCATACCCTCGAAATCACTTCTATCTTTGCTTGCTAGTTGTTCGCTCTATTGCTATGCCGCGTTACCTATTCACTTGCTCTTCAAGCCTCCCAAATTGCCATGAACCTCTAACCTTTGTCACCTTCCTAGCAAACCGTTGTTTGGCTATGTTACCGCTTTTGCTCAGCCCCTCTTATAGCGTTGTTAGTTGCAGGTGAAGTTGAAGATTGCTCCATGTTGGATTATGTTTATGTTGGGATATCACAATATCTCTTATATTATTAATGCATCTATATACTTGGTAAAGGGTGGAAGGCTCGGCCTTATGCCTGGTGTTTTGTTCCACTCTTGCCGCCCTAGTTTCCGTCATACCGGTGTTATGTTCCTTGATTTTGCGTTCCTTACGCGGTTGGGTGATTTATGGGACCCCCTTGACAGTTCGCTTTGAATAAAACTCCTCCAGCAAGGCCCAACCTTGGTTTTACCATTTGCCTACCTAAGCCTTTTTCCCTTGGGTTCTGCAGACTCAAGGGTCATCTTTATTTACCCCCCGGGCCAGTTCTCCTTCGAGTGCTGGTCCAAACCGAGCGATGTCCGGCGCCCCCTGGGCAACCAGGGTCTATGCCAACCCGACGTCTGGCTCATCCGGTGTGCCCTGAGAACGAGATATGTGCAGCTCCTATCGGGATTTGTCGGCATATTCGGGCGGCTTTGCTGGTCTTGTTTTACCATTGTCGAAATGTCTTGTAAACCAGGATTCCGAGACTGATCGGGTCTTTCCGGGAGAAGGTTTTTCCTTCGTTGACCGTGAGAGCTTATAATGGGCTAAGTTGGGACACCCCTGCAGGGTATTATCTTTCGAAAGCCGTGCCCGCGGTTATGTGGCAGATGGGAATTTGTTAATATCCGGTTGTAGAGAACTTGACACTTGACCTTAATTAAAACGCATCAACCGCGTGTGTAGCCGTGATGGTCTCTTCTCGGCGGAGTCCGGGAAGTGAACACGGTTTCTGGGTTATGTTTGACGTAAGTAGGAGTTCAGGATCACTTCTTGATCATTGCCAGCTTCACGACCGTTCCGTTTCTTCTCTTCTCGCTCTTATTTGCGTATGTTAGCCACCATATATGCTTAGTGCTTGCTGCAGCTCCACCTCATTACACCATCCTTTCCATTAGCTTAAATAGTCTTGATCTCGCGGGTGTGAGATTGCTGAGTCCTCGTGACTCACATATACTTCCAAACAGTTGCAGGTGCCGATGAGACCAGTGCAGGTGACGCTACTGAGCTCAAGTGGGAGCTCGATGAAGATCTTGTCCGTTGTGTTGTTTCTTTTCTTGTTGATCAGTAGTGGAGCCCAGTTGGGACGATCAGGGATCTAGCAGTTGGGTTGCCTTCTTTTCTTTTGGTTCCGTAGTCGGACCTATGTGTGTATCTCTGAATGATGTATGATTTATTTATGTATTGTGTGAAGTGGCGATTGTAAGCCAACTCTTTATCCCATTCTTGTTCATTACATGGGATTGTGTGAAGATGACCCTTCTTGCGACAAAACCACAATGCGGTTATGCCTCTAAGTCGTGCCTCGACACGTGGGAGATATAGCCGCATCGTGGGTGTTACAAGTTGGGGATATCATTACATCAACATTACATAATATTTGGGGATACATACAAGGCATACAAATGCCGCAAGAATACAACAATACATCATACATGAGAACAACATCCGACTACGGATGAAACATAAACAGAAACTCGAACGACATCCACCCTGCTAGCCCAGGCTGCCGACCTGGAACCTATCCCCTGAACGAAGAAGAAGCAGAAGAAGAACTCCAAACAAGCGAACATCGCTCTCGCGTCATGATCATCGCATAACCTGAACCTACATCTGGTGGTGTAGTAATCTGTGAGCCACGAGGACTCAGCAATCCCATTACCATGGGTATCAAGACTAGCAAAGCTTAAAGGGAAAGGAAGGGTAAAGGTGGTGAGGTTGCAGCAGCGACTAAGCATGTATGGTGGCTAACTTACGCAAACAAGAGCGAGAAGAGAAGCAAAGGAACGGTCGTGAACTAGCAATGATCAAGAAGTGATCCTGAACTCCTACTTGCGTCAAACATAACCTAGAAACCGTGTTCACTTCCCGGACTCCGCCGAGAAGAGACCATCACGGCTACACACACGGTTGATGCGTTTTAATTAAGGTCAACTGTCAAGTTATCTACAACCGGATATTAACAAATTCCCATCTGCCACATAACCGCGGGCACGGCTTTCGAAAGATAATACCCTGCAGGGGTGTCCCAACTTAGCCCATTATAAGCTCTCATGGTCAACGAAGGATATTCCTTCTCCCGGGAAGACCCGATCAGTCTCGGAATCCCGGTTACAAGACATTTCGACAATGGTAAAACAAAACCAGCAAAGCCGCCCGATGTGCCGACAATCCCGATAGGAGCTGCACATATCTCGTTCTCAGGGCAACACCGGATAAGTCAAGCTACGAGTAAAACCAGACCTCGAGTTTCCCCGAGGTGGCCCCGCAGGCTGCTCGGTTCGGACCAACACTTAGAGAAGCACTGGCCCGGGGGGGTTAAAATAAGATGACCCTCGAGAGAGCGACTCCCTAGGGAAAAGAAATAGGATAGGCAAATGGTAAAACCAAGGTTGGGCCTTGCTGGAAGAGTTTTATTCAAGGCGAACTGTCAAGGGGGTCCCATAAATCACCCAACCGCGTAAGGAACGCAAAATCAAGGAACATAACACCGGTATGACGGAAACTAGGGCGGCTAGAGTGGAACAAAACACCAGGCATAAGGCCGAGCCTTCCACCCTTTACCAAGTATATAGATGCATTAATTAGATAAGAGATATTGTGATATCCCAACATAAACATAATCCAACATGGAGCAATCTTCATCTTCACCTGCAGCTAGCAACGCTATAAGAGGGGCTGAGCAAGGCGGTAACATAGCCAAACAACGGTTTGCTAGGAAGGGTGACAAAGGTTAGAGGTTCATGGCAATTTGGGAGGCTTGAAGGACAAGTGAATATGTAGCACAGCAAAGCGATAGAACGAAGCAACTAGCATAGCAATGATAGTAATGAGATCCAAGGTGACGGTCATCTTGCCTGAAATCCCGCTAGGAAGAAGAACGAATCCATGAAGAAGATGAAGCCACGAAGACGAACGAATCCTCACGATCGCAACGACACGGGAACTATCGAGAAGAAGCACACAACAAGGTAAACACACCACACAAGAACAAGGCATGATGCTCAACCAAATATGATGCATGACAAGGCTATATGAAGCTACTCATGACAAGAGATGATGCATACAAGAACAACACATCAAGGCAAGTTTAAATGAGGCCGGAAACAACCTATAACAATTCCGGTAAGTCCTCATATGCAAATTTCGAAATTGGTCCAGAACTGAACAAGCATTAAGTTGAAGTTGTTAAACAGCAAGTTA
Organism: Triticum aestivum; assembly: GCF_018294505.1. Taxonomy (NCBI): domain Eukaryota; kingdom Viridiplantae; phylum Streptophyta; class Magnoliopsida; order Poales; family Poaceae; genus Triticum; species Triticum aestivum. The sequence goes on from NC_057814.1 coordinate 89,982,853, forward strand.
AAGAGCACCATGATAATCTACACGAAATTCTAGTCAAGTTACATATAAAGTTCATTAGATTCGGAGCTACGGTCTAGAAGATATGAGCAAAACAAGATAAGCATGGCATTGATGCAAAATGCATACAAACATCAAGCAAACACCCCAAAACAAGGATGCAACATGATAATATGGAACTACATACAATTCTAAGCAAGTTTCATATAGAGCATGCTCAAAACGGAGCAACGGTGCAACACATACACTCCAAACAAGACATAGCAACACTCTGTCCAAAACAGCAACTAGGTATAAAGCAAGCATCAAAACAATATGCTACAGCAACTCAGCATGAAAACAAAAGGCATGGGCATGATGTACATGTAAAGCACAACAAAACATGAACACTGAGCTATCTCCAGAAATCACTAGAACATGCTCAAAAGGACATGGCAAGATTGCAAAATAATAACAGATTCATAGACTTAGCAGAATTACTGGACATGGCAGAAATAACATCAGGTTGCAATGTTCAGAGCATGAAATCAACATGCTACAGGAACTTAACATGGCAAAACAAGGCATGGCATGAATATACTCAAAGCATATAACAAAAGTCCCTTACTGACCATAAGCCAAAAAGGACCAGAAGATATGATGGCAAGCATGTAAACATAGCAAGTTTCGTTATCAGGTTTCAGACTTAGCAGAAAACAGAGCATGGCAGAAATAATAATATGAAGGCCTCTTTGTGAGCTTGATGCACTCAATACAGAGCAATACATGACAAACCAAGCACACCTACAGCAAGATGGCATGTTTATGAAGCTAACCATGGCAAGAACAATAGCATAGCATATGGGGAACAACTACAATAAGCTTGGAAAAATTGCATATCATGTTAAGAATCTGCCAGAAATATTTTATAGCAAAAGTAGAGCAAGATTGAGTCATGCTATGGCACCTCATAATTGCAAACAAGGGCAGGAATGGATCAATTACAACAATAGATACAAAACATTCTTACTGAACATCTCCAAAATATGCATGGATATCTCTGTAACATCAAGTTTACATGGCAACAAAATTACAGCAGACAAAGACTTAGAGAAATCACTGTCCCTGAAATCAGAAATATTACGGGACCTAGTTTGCATGCTTGTGTTAGTCACCACAGAGATCACAAAAATACATGGACTACACCACTGGAAAGATGGCATGGCATAATTCAAAACATATGTAGAGCTCATGCCCAAAAGATGCACAGATTAAAAGATACAAAAATGACAAATCTCCAAGTTCTGATAAGAACCAGCAGATAACAGCAACTAGCACTCTTGCAACGATGATTTGGGCATCAAGATGGACTCTAATGAACATGGTGCAATTGAACAAAATGAAGAGCATCACGAGACGAACAATTTGACATATTACACGCGCGAATCGGAGCTACATGCAAGGAGTTACGAGGTTATGAACATGGCATGATAATGCAAACTTCCAGGACTTGGGCAAAAAAAACAACCTCGAGGGGGGCGAAGTCAACGCAGCGGATCGGGCTCGGGGTCGCCGGCGCGGGCTCGGCTGGCCGGAGGAAGAAGGGACAGGACGCCGGCGGGGGAGGGGGCGCCGGATCTGGCCGGCCCCTCGCCGGATCCGGCGCGGCGGCGGCGG